>NC_057804.1:624910230-625138538 GCF_018294505.1 Triticum aestivum
GGGCGTGGGTTATATAGGCCGCCGTGAATTTTGGGGCGGGGGACGCGTGGTTGGCAGGCGCGGGCGCGGTAGGGTTGGCTGGCCCGGCTGGGTCGCTGTGTGCCGAGGCGAGACGGTTTGGATCGAGGAGGGAGGGAGGGGCGCCGCCGCGGTGGGCAGGGAGGATGTCTTTTCTTTCTTGGAGCCGGGGCAAACGATAACAAATGGGCCGGGAGTATCGGGACCGGTGGGGAGGGCCCGCGTGGCAGCGGCGGGTTCGGCTTTTTTTGGGAAAGAAATGAATGGGGAATCATGCACCTGTCTCCGGTTTGATTGAGCTGGTGGTACTATATATCGCCAAGGCCACCCGCGCTGCTTACCCCGTTTTGATGCGTCGGTCATGATGGAGTGGGCTCCTTTGATTTGATTCAAGGGGATTTTGTTAAAAACCTTCGAAGCTTTTCCTATTTTTCTTGTCTGATTCGTAAGGAAAAGATCCTATAACATCCTCAAGCCAACCTATGCTTTGTGGGTGTGATCTACTAATCTTAAAACCTATGATTCTCGATTTATCACACACATTTGGCTTATCGAGCGCACCTACGACTAGCTTGTGTTGTTCATATTCTAGGGCTACGAAACATGGTTGGACAATTACAAGCGCAAGTCCAGTCGATCCAAAGTTTTGCTCGCATTTTTTGTTTCTTGTTGGTTGCCTGTGTAGAGGAGATGATTGCACGGAGCTATGATCATTTCAAATGCGTCGGTGTTGGGGGGGTGTTACACTCTTACTACGAACTACTCAGTTCGTCCCATAATATAAGACATTCTTGAAAGCTAACATAGCTTGCAAAACGTCTTATGTTCTAGACTGAGGTGTTGATTTGAAAAGCGTGGCATACGGTACTCGAGAGCATCGGTCGCCTTTTGAATATAATTTGAGACAATTTGGCTCGAGTGTTGAAATCGGTGCCGTAGGTGAGGTTGGAGTTCAACCATCCGTCCTAAACTTGAAAAAGTGGATTTCCTCAAGCAACAAACATATATTATTTCCACTAAAAAAACAAATGCATACTCTTCTTTACCCGTAGAAAAAGATCAAAACTGAAGAAGGGCAAACATTAATTTATTAGAGAAAAAGATCCCATGTGTTTGATCCATCGTCCATGTTGGTGCGACAAGAAGGTGTGTGTAGGCAAATCGCTTTGTTGTCCCACGTAGCACGCTTCGTGGCACCTATCTAATCTACCTTTCCTCTTTGAACTGTCTTGCTTGGAGGTCTCGGTCATCCACTTGAGCTTGAGGTGGTAGTAAATCATTGCACGATGTTTCTTTGCTGACCGGTAGGAACACGGTCACGAATTGTATGTCACCTGCAATTGTTCATCTGTTGCAAAGTGGCATCAAGCAAAACGGAGCAGAATACCAAACGGGCGTTGAAACTTGGAATGATACAGAAATAAAATATGACCAAGAAAACATGTACTATTTGCATAGTTCATTGCTGTATTATACCGTATTTTCTATATGCGTTAATTTGTCATTGGAGGCAAATGGGAAATGGCTTTTCGGCTCAGTTTGCATGATAACAAAACTGGGAGAGGGCAAAGCTCGGTTGGCTTCTCCCACGTCCCAAATTGTTGGTGAGTTGTCTTTGTCCTTTCGTTTCTTCGATGGCCTACGCTGGCAGAGTCAACAGCCATGTGTCGCAATCTCCAATCCAAACCAGGTCGTGTGCATTCTCCAAATTTGCGTGCAAAGCGCACTCTAAAATGGTGCTTCTTTTATTATTCTAAAAAGTGGTGCTTTTACGACATCGCCGTCCGGAAAGAAAGATGAATCTTTTTTTTTTTGCATGGAAAAGAAAGATGAATCTGGTGCCCCGATACGGACGTTTGTTCCTGGGTATACACCCTGTATGAAAAAAGAAAAGAAATAGTGATGCAAAAAGAAAGAAAATTCTGAAAATGTTTTTGAAATAAGTTGAGCTTCTATTGTAGTCCTAAAAAATTTAAAAAGTTCAAATGGGTGTGAATAGTAACGTGTATATACCAATAAATAAAAATACCCCTGAAGTCAACGGGGGTTTTCCTTTGTGAAAAACTTATATAGTGGTGCAAAAAGAAGACAAGTTTATTCCAGAAAAAGTTCTGGATTTTTTTGACTTTTTGTAATTATTTTTTCTATATATGGTGTATATATACCCAAGAACTAAAGGGCATTTTCCTCTTGTGCCCCTCCATTGTTATATGCAAATATGTAGACAACCGACGATCATTTGAATACATGTCTTGCGGGTAGTCGCCGAAAATGTGCTCCCCGTGCATCATGTGTATTGGCAGGGACCTATTTGCTTTGTCATCTTCTTTTACCATTATCATTGGCACATTTTTTTCTCTTGCCTTTGACTTTTTTCAGCGGCAAATCATGGAACATTCGGTCTACAACAATTTTCGTATATATAAAAATTCAAGTACTACCTCCGTCCCGGTGTATAAGTCATTCGCGTAGTTCTAGGTCGATAATTTAACTATCTAAATATGTATTATATGTGACAAAAAATATATATTTAGAAACTACATCCGTGTGGAAATCTAGTGGTATACTTTTCATGACATATAACACATATTTAATTCCTCAAATCTATGACCTAGAACTACGCGAATGACTTATACACCCGGACGGAGGGAGTACTGTACAATATTTACAAGAAGGAAAAGAAACAAGAAAGAGTAAAATACACTAAAGGTCCTAAAAGTATTTCAAGTGTGTCAAGTAGGTCATAAAAGCTTGAAATCGTTCACCGTGGGTTCAAAATATGTGCAAGTCATTCACTGCGGGTCCTAAAAGTATTTCAAGTGTGTCCAATAGGTCCTAAAAGTCATGAGAAAATACACATATAGGACCCGGTGAATGATTTCAAACTTTTAGGACCTACTTGATACCATTGGAATACTTTTAGGACCTCCTGTGCATTTTACTATTTAAGAAATACATAATTGGTATATGAACAAAATTAGCCAATGCCTTCTCTTGGCAAATACATGGCTTCACAAAGGAAGGATAACACAAGCTGAAGCGACCGAGGAATGGGTAATCCATAGTTGATCACGAGCTCTGATGCTCCCAGGTGAACAATACAAATAAATAGTAAAAAAATGAAATTTTTACACATCACAGATGAACAAGTTTTTAAGGGCGTGCAAAATTTCATTCAATTTGACATCAGGGAGCTTAGGACAGAAAGAATAAAATCATTGCTCCAAAACTGGAAATATTTAGCCTTTCTTAAAAACACTGAATTTTCTTCAGAGTTCATTCGATACCCAATCCCTAAGAAATGTTTGCAATCCCTTAGAAAACCTATTGATCTTTAAAAATATATAATAGAAACAAATAATTTTGTGTATTTATTTATTTTAATTTTACATCTCCCTAGCACCGAAACGCCATCCTCCCGAGGGAGACTCTATGAAGGATGATGAATAAGCCACTGATTAAACAAGTGTGTTATTAATCTAGTTGCTTGGTTGAACAGTCACATACTGCTTGGCTATGAATTCCACAATCATGAGGCTCTCTTTGAGTTGATATCTTATCTATGTTGTTAGTGAAGGAAATATGCCCTAGAGGCAATAATAAAGTTGTTATTTTGTATTTCCTTATTCATGATAAAGGTTTATTATTCATGCTAGAATTGTATTGATCGGAAACCTTAATACATGTGTTAATACATAAACAAACAACGTGTCCCTAGTAAGCCTCTACTAAACTAGCTCGTTGATCAAAGATGGTTAAGGTTTCCTAACCATGGACATGAGTTGTCATTTGATAACGGGATCAAATCATTAGGAGAATGATGTGATGGACAAGACCATCCGTTAGATTAGCATAATAATCGTTCAGTTTTATTGCTATTGCTTTCTTCATGTCAAATACATATTCCTTCGACTATGAGATTATGCAACTCCCGAATACCGGAGGAATGCCTTATGTGCTATCAAACGCCACAACGTAACTGATTATAAAGATGCTCTATAGGTATCTCCGAAGGTGTTTGTTGAATTAGCATAGGTCAATATTAGGATTTGTCACTCCGAGTATCGAAGAGGTATCTCTGGGCCCTCTCGGTAATTGATGTCTACTATACAACCTTCTTCTTGTAGACGTTGTTGGGCCTCCAAGTTCATAGGTTTGTAGGACAGTAGCAAATTTCCCTCAAGTGGATGACCTAAGGTTTATCAATCCGTGGGAGGCGTAGGATGAAGATGGTCTCTCTCAAACAACCCTGCAACCAAATAACAAAGAGTCTCTTGTGTCCCCAACACACCCAATACAATGGTAAATTGTATAGGTGCACTAGTTTGGCGAAGAGATGGTAATACAAGTGCAATATGGATGGTAGATAAAGGTATTTGTAATCTGAAATTATAAAAACAGTAAGGTAACTAATGATAAAAGTGAGCGTAAACGGTATTGCAATGCTAGGAAACAAGGCCTAAGGTTCATACTTTCACTAGTGCAAGTTCTCTCAACAATAATAACATAACTGGGTCATATAACTATCCCTCAACATGCAACAAAGAGTCACTCCAAAGTCACTAATAGCGGAGAACAAACGAAGAGATTATGGTAGGGTACGAAACCACCTCAAAGTTATCCTTTCTGATCTATCTATTCAAGAGTTTGTAGTAAATAACACGAAGCTATTCTTTCCGTTCAATCTATCATAGAGTTCATAGTAGAATAACACCTTAAGACACAAATCAACCAAAACCCTAATGTCACCTAGATACTCCATTGTCACCTCAAGTATCCGTGGGCATGATTATACGATATGCATCACACAATCTCAGATTCATCTATTCAACCAACACAAAATACTTCAAAGAGTGCCCCAAAGTTTCTACCGGAGAGTCAAAACAAAAACGTGTGCCAACCCCTATGCATAAGTTCCCAAGGTCACGGAATCTGCAAGTTGATCACCAAAGCATACATCAAGTGGATCACGTGAATATCCCATTGTCACCACAGATAAGCACGACAAGACATACATCAAGTGTTCTCAAATCCTTAAAGACTCAATCCGATAAGATAACTTCAAAGGGAAAACGCAATCCATTACAAGAGAGTAGAGGGGGAGAAACATCATAAGATCCAACTATAATAGCAAAGCTCGTGATACATCAAGATCGTGTCAAATCAAGAACACGAGAGAGAGAGAGAGAGATATCAAACACATAGCTACTGGTACATACCCTCAGCCCTGAGGGTGAACTACTCCCTCCTCGTCATGGAGAGCGCCGGGATGATGAAGATGGCCACCGGTGAGGGATCACCCCTCCGGCAGGGTGCCGGAATAGGGTCCCGATTGGTTTTTGGTGGCTACAGAGGCTTGCGGTGGCAGAACTCCCGATCTATCTTGCTCCTCGATGTTTTTAGGGTATATGGAGATATATAGGCGAAAGAAGTCGGTTAGGGGAGCCACGAGGGGCCCATGAGGGTGGGGGCGCGCCTCCCTGCCTCGTGGCCACCTCGAAGCTTCCCTTACGTGCACTCCAAGTCCCCTGGATTGCTTCCGTTCCAAAAATAACTTTCCCAAAGGTTTCATTCCGTTTGGACTCCGTTTGATATTCCTTTTCTTTGAAACACTGAAATAGGCAAAAAAACAGCAATTCGGGCTGGGCCTCCGGTTAGTAGGTTAGGCCCAAAAAATGATATAAAAGTGTAGAGTAAAGCCCATAAACATCCAAAATAGGTAATATAATAGCATGGAGCAATCAAAAATTGTAGATATGTTGGAGACGTATCAGTAATACACATCATAAGCTTGCAAGCAAACGACTAAGGAGTTAGTCACGAGGTGATGTATTACAGAACGAGTAAAGAGACTTGCCAGTAACGAGACTGAACTAGGTATGAAGATACCGACGATCGAATCTCGGGCAAGTAACATACTGATGGACAAAGGGAATTACGTATGTTGTCATAACGGTTCAACCGATAAAGATCTTTGTACAATATGTAGGAGCCAATATGAGCATCCAGGTTCGCTATTGATTATTGACCAGAGAGGTGTCTCGGTCATATCTACATAGTTCTCGAACCCGTAGGGTCCACACGCTTAACGTTTGATGACGATATAGTATTATATGAGTTATGTGATTTGGTGACCGAATATTGTTTGGAGTCCCGATGAGACCACGGACATGACGAGGAGTCTCCAAATGGTCGAGAGGTAAAGATTGATATATAGGACGATAGTATTCAGACATTGGAAGTGTTCCGGAGGGTACCAGATACATATCGGGTCATCGAAAGGGGTTCCGGGCACCCACGGCAAAAGATATGGACCTTATGGGCCAAGAGGGGAAATGCACCAGCCACAAGGGGCTGGTGCGCCCCCCATATGGGCTGGCCAAGGCGGAGAAGGAAAGAGGAAGGAGGAAAGGAAAGAAAGGGAATATGATTCCCCCTTCCTCCCCCCTCCCCCCTCTTTCCTTCCCCCTCCGATATATATGGCAGGGGGTGAGGCTTGGGAGGAGCCCAAGTAGGATTTGGTCCTACTTGCGGCGCCTCCTGGCCTCTCCCCTCCCCCTCCCACGTGTTGGGGAACGTAGTAATTTCAAAAAAATTCCTACGCACACTCAAGATCATGGTGATGCATAGAAACGAGAGGGGAGAGTGTTGTCCACGTACCCTCGTAGACTGAAAGCGGAAGCGTTAGAACAACGTGGTTGATGTCGTCGTACGTCTTCATGGCCCGACCGATCAAGCACCGAAACTACGACACCTCCGAGTTCAAGCACACGTTCAGCTCGATGACGTCCCTCGAACTCCGATCCAGCCGAGTGTCGAGGGAGAGTTCCGTCAGCACGACGGCGTGGTGAGGATCTTGATGTCCTACCGTGGCAGGGCTTCGCCTAAGCACCGCTACAATATTATCGAGGAGGACTATGGTGGAGGGGGGGCACCGCACACGGCTAAGAGATCAAGAGATCAATTGTTGTGTCTTTGGGGTGCCCCCCTGCCCCCGTATATAAAGGAGCAAGGGGGGAGGGGGCGGCCGTCCTAGGAGGGGGCGCGCCATGAGGAGTCCTACTCCCACCGGGAGTAGGACTCCCTCCTTCCTTGTTGGACTTGGAGAAGGGGGAAAGAGGAGGGAGAGGGAGGAAGGAAAGAGGGGGCGCTGCCCCCCTCTCCTTGGGGGGAGGGGCGCGTGGCCCAACCCTGGCCGCATCTCCTCTCTTCCACTAAGGCCCACTATGGCCCATTAAGCCCCCGGGGGGTTCCGGTAACCCCCCGGTACTTCAGTAAAAATCCCGATTTCACCCGGAACACTTCCGATATCCAAATATAGGCTTCCAATATATCAATCTTCCTGTCTCGACCATTTCGAGACTCCTCATCATGTCCGTGATCACATCCGGGACTCCGAACAACCTTCGGTACATTCAAAACTCATAAACTCGTAATATAACTGTCATCGAAACCTTAAGCGTGCGGACCCTACGGGTTCGAGAACTATGTAGACATGACCGAGACACGTTTCCGGTCAATAACCAATAGCGAAACCTGGATGCTCATATTGGCTCCTACATATTCTACGAAGATCTTTATCGGTCAAACCGTATAACAACATACGTTGTTCCCTTTGTCACCGGTATGTTACTTGCCTGAGATTTGATCGTCGAGTATCCAATACCTAGTTCAATCACGTTACCGACAAGTCTCTTTACTCGTTATGTAATGCATCATTCCATAACTAACTCATTAGCTACATTGCTTGCAAGGCTTATAGTGATGTGCATTACCGAGAGGGCCCAGAGATACCTCTCCGACAATCGGAGTGACAAAACCTAATCTCGAAATACGCCAACTCAACATGTACCTTTGGAGACACCTGTAGAGCTCCTTTATAATCACCCAGTTACGTTGTGACGTTTGGTAGCACACAAAGTGTTCCTCCAGTAAACGGGAGTTGCATAATCTCATAGTTGTAGGAACATGTATAAGTCATGAAGAAAGCAATAGCAACATACTAAACGATCTAGTGCTAAGCTAACGGAATGGGTCATGTCAATCACATCATTCTCCTAATGATGTGATCCCGTTAATAAAATGACAACTCATGTCTATGGTTAGGAAACATAACCATCTTTGATTAATGAGCTAGTCAAGTAGAGGCACACTAGTGACATTAAGTTTGTCTATGTATTCACACATGTATCATGTTTCTGGTTAATACAATTCTAGCATGAATAATAAACATTTATCATGAAATAAGGAAATAAATAATAACTTTATTATTGCCTCTAGGGCATATTTCCTTCAGTCTCCCACTTGCACTAGAGTCAATAATCTAGATTACACAGTAATGATTCTAACACCCATGGAGCCTTGGTGCTGATCATGTTTTGCTCGTGGAAGAGGCTTAGTCAATGGGTCTGCAACATTCAGATCCGTATGTATCTTGCAAAGCTCTATGTCTCCCACCTGGACTTGGTCTCGGGTGGAATTCAAGCGTCTCTTGATGTGCTTTGTCCTCTTGTGAAATCTGGATTCCTTTGCCAAAGCAATTGCACCAGTATTGTCACAGAAGATCTTCATTGGTCCTGATGCACTAGGTATGACACCTAGATCGGAAATGAACTCCTTCATCCAGACTCCTTCATTTGCTGCTTCCGAAGCAGCTATGTACTCCCCTTCGCATGTAGATCCCGCCACGACGCTTTGTTTAGAACTACACCAACTGACAGCTCCACCGTTCAATATAAACACGTATCCGGTTTGCGATTTAGAATCGTCCGGATCAGTGTCAAAGCTTGCATCGACGTAACCATTTACGACTAGCTCTTTGTCACCTCCATAAACGAGAAACATATCCTTAGTCCTTTTCCGGTATTTTGGGATATTCTTGATCGCTGTCCAGTGATCCACTCCTGGATTACTTTGGTACCTCTCTGCTAAACTTATTGCTAAGCATACGTCAGGTCTGGTACACAGCATTGCATACATGATAGAGCCTATGGCTGAAGCATAGGGAACATCTTTCATTTTCTCTCTATCTTCTAATGTGGTCGGGCATTGAGTCTGACTCAACTTCACACCTTGTAATACAGGCAAGAACCCTTTCTTTGCCTGGTCCATTTTGAACTTTTTCAAAACTTTATCAAGGTATGTGCTTTGTGAAAGTCCAATTAAGCGTTTTGATCTATCTCTATAGATCTTGATGCCCAATATATAAGCAGCTTCACCGAGGTCTTTCATCGAAAAACTTTTATTCAAGTATCCCTTTATGCTATCCAGAAATTCTATATCATTTCCAATCAACAATATGTCATCTACATATAATATCAGAAATGCTACAAAGCTCCCACTCACTTTCTTGTAAATACAGGCTTCTCCAAAAGTCTGTATAAAACCATATGCTTTGATCATACTATCAAAGCGTTTATTTCAACTTCGAGAGGCTTGCACCAGTCCATAAAAGGATCGCTGGAGCTTGCACACTTTGTTAGCACCTTTTGGATCGACAAAACCTTCTGGTTGCATCATATACAACTCCTCTTCCATAAATCCATTCAGGAATGCAGTTTTGACATCCATTTGCCATATTTCATAATCATAAAATACGGCAATTGCTAACATGATTCGGAAAGACTTAAGCATCGCTACGGGTGAGAAAGTCTCATCGTAGTCAACCCCTTGAACTTGTCGAAAACCTTTTGCAACAAGTCGAGCTTTGTAGACAGTTACATTACCATCAATGTCAGCCTTCTTCTTGAAGATCCGTTTATCCTCGATGGCTTGTCGTTCATCGGGCAAGTCAACCAAAGTCCATACTTTGTTCTCATACATGGATCCCATCTCAGATTTCATGGCCTCAAGCCATTTTGCGGAATCTAGGCTCATCATTGCTTCCTCATAGTTCGTAGGTTCGCCATGGTCAAGTAACATGACCTCCAGAATAGGATCACAATACCACTCTGGTGCGGATCTTACTCTGGTTGACCTACGAGGTTGGGTAGTAACTTGATCTGAAGTTTCATGATCAATATCATTAGCTTCCTCACTAATTGGTGTAGTTGTCACAGGAACCAGTTTATGTGATGAACTACTTTCCAATAAGGGAGCAGGTACAGTTACCTCATCAAGTTCAACTTTCCTCCCACTCACTTCTTTCGAGAGAAACTCCTTCTCTAGAAAGGATCCGAATTTAGCAACAAAAGTCTTGCCTTCAGATCTGTGATAGAAGGTGTACCCAATAATCTCTTTTGGGTATCCTATGAAGACACATTTCTCCGATTTGGGTTCGAGCTTATCTGGTTGAAGTTTCTTCACATAAGCATCGCAGCCCCAAACTTTAAGAAACGGCAACTTTGGTTTCTTGCCAAACCACAGTTCATAAGGCGTCGTCTCGACGGATTTTGATGGTACCCTATTTAACGTGAATGCGGCCGTCTCTAAAGCATAACCCCAAAACGATAGCGGTAAATCAGTAAGAGACATCATAGATCGCACCATATCTAGTAAAGTACGATTACAACGTTCGGACACACCATTACGCTGTGGTGTTCCAGGTGGCGTGAGTTGCGAAACTATTCCACATTGTTTCAAATGTAAATCAAACTCGTAACTCAAATATTCTCCTCCACGATCAGATCGTAGAAATTTTATTTTCTTGTTACGATGATTTTCTACTTCACTCTGAAATTCTTTGAACTTTTCAAATGTTTCAGACTTGTGTTTCATTAAGTAGATATACCCATATCTGCTTAAATCATCTGTGAAGGTGAGAAAATAATGATACCTGCCGCGAGCCTCAATATTCATTGGACCACACACATCGGTATGTATGATTTCCAATAAATCAGTTGCTCGCTCCATAGTTCCGGAGAACGGCGTTTTAGTCATCTTGCCCATGAGGCACGGTTCGCAAGTACCAAGTGATTCATAATCAAGTGATTCCAGAAGTACATCAGTATGGAGTTTCTTCATGCGCTTTACACCAATATGACCCAAACGGTAGTGCCACAAATAAGTTGCACTATCATTATCAATTCTGCATCTTTTGGCTTCAACTTATGAATATGTGTATCACTAGTATCGAGATTTAATAAAAATAGAACACTCTTCAAGGGTGCATGACCATAAAAGATATTACTCATATAAATAGAACAACCATTATTCTCTGATTTAAATGAATAACCGTCTCGCATCAAACAAGATCTAGATATAATGTTCATGCTCAACGCTGGCACCAAATAACAATTATCCAGGTCTAAAACTAATCCTGAAGGTAGATGTAGAGGTAGCGTGCCGACCGTGATCACATCGACTTTGGAACCATTTCCCATGTGCATCGTCACCTTGTCCTTAGCCAATCTTCGCTTAATCCGTAGTCCCTGTTTCGAGTTGCAAATATTAGCAGCAGAACCAGTATCAAATACCCAGGTGCTACTGCGAGCATTAGTAAGGTACACATCAATAACATGTACTCCCTCCGTTCCAAAATAGATGACCCAACTTTATACTAACTTTAGTACAAACTTGGGTCATCTATTTTGGAACGGAGGGAGTATATCACATATACCTTTGTTCACCTTGACATCCTTCTTATCCGCCAAATACTTGGGGCGGTTCCGCTTCTAGTGACCAGTCCGCTTGCAGTAGAAGCACTCAGTCTCAGGCTTAGGTTCAGATTTGGGTTTCTTCTCTTGAGCAGCAACTTGTTTGCTGTTCTTCTTGAAGTTTCCCTTATTCTTACCTTTACCCTTTTTCTTGAAACTGGTGGTCTTATTGAGCATCAACACTTGATGCTCCTTCTTGATTTCTACCTCCGCAGCCTTTAGCATTGCGAAGAGCTCGGGAATAGTCTTGTCATCCCTTGCATATTATAGTTCATCACGAAGCTCTTGTAGCTTGGTGGCAATGATTGAAGAATTCTGTCAATGACACTATCATCAGGAAGATTAACTCCCAGTTGAATCAAGTGATTATTATACCCAGACATTTTGAGTATGTGTTCACTGACAGAACTATTCTCCTCCATCTTGCAGCTATAGAACTTATTGGAGACTTCATATCTCTCAATCCGGGCATTTGCTTGAAATATTAACTTCAACTCCTGGAACATCTCATATGCTCCATGACGTTCAAAACGTCGTTGAAGTCCCAGTTCTAAGTCGTAAAGCATGGCACACTGAACTATCAAGTAGTCATCAGCTTTGCTCTGCCAGACGTTCTTAACGTCGTCAGTTGCATCTGCAGCAGGCCTGGCACCCAGCGGTGCTTCTAGGACATAATTCTTCTGTGCAGCAATAAGGATAATCCTCAAGTTACGGACCCTGTCCGTGTAATTGCTACCATCATCTTTCAACTTTGCTTTCTCAAGGAACGCAACGGAACAACAACACGAGCCATCTATCTACAATCAACATAGACATGCAAAATACTATCAGGTACTAAGTTCATGATAAATTTAAGTTCAATTAATCATATTACTAAAGAACTCCCACTTAGACAGACATCTCTCTAGTCATCTAAGTGATCACGTGATCCAAATCAACTAAACCATGTCCGAGCATCACGTGAGATGGAGTAGTTTTCAATGGTGAACATCACTATGTTGATCATATCTACTATATGATTCACGTTTGACCTTTCGGTCTCCTTGTTCCGAGGCCATATTTGTATATGCTAGGCTCGTCAAGTTTAACCTGAGTATTCCGCGTGTGCAACTGTTTTGCACCCGTTGTATTTGAACGTAGAGCCTATCACACCCGATCATCACGTGGTGTCTCAGCACGAAGAACTTTTGCAACGGTGCATACTCAGGGAGAACACTTCTTGATAATTAGTGAGAGATCATCTTAAAATGCTACTGTCAATCAAAGAAAGATAAGATGCATAAAGGATAAACATCACATGCAATCAATATAAGTGATATGATATGGCCATCATCATCTTGTGCTTGTGATCTCCATCTCCGAAGCACCGTCGTGATCACCACCGTCACCGGCGCGACACCTTGATCTCCATCATAGCATCGTTGTCGTTTCGCCATCTATTGCTTCTACGACTATCGCTACCGCTTAGTGATAAAGTAAAGCAATTACAGGGCGCTTGCATTTCATACAATAAAGCGACAACCATATGGCTCCTGCTAGTTGCCGATAACTCGGTTACAAAACATGATCATCTCATACAATAAAATATAGCATCACATCTTGACCATATCATATCAAAACATGCCCTCCAAAACCAAGTTAGACGTCCTCTACTTTGTTGTTGCAAATTTTACGTGGCTGCTATGGGCTGAGCAAGAACCGTTCTTACCTACGCATCAAAACCACAATGATAGTTCGTCAAGTTAGTGTTGTTTTAACCTTTGCAAGGACCGGGCGTAGCCACACTCGGTTCAACTAAAGTTGGAGAAACTGACACCCGCCAGCCACCTGTGTGCAAAGCACGTAGGTAGAACCAGTCTTGCGTAAGCGTACGCGTAATGTCAGTCCGGGCCGCTTCATCCAACAATACCGCCGAACCAAAGTATGACATGCTTATAAGCAGTATGACTTGTATTGCCCACAACTCACTTGTGTTCTACTCGTGCATATAACATCTACGCATAAAACCTGGCTCGGATGCCACTATTGGGGAACGTAGTAATTTCAAAAAAATTCGTATGCACACTCAAGATCATGGTGATGCATAGCAACGAGAGGGGACAGTGTTGTCCATGTACCCTCGTAGACCGAAAGCGGAAGCGTTAGAACAACGCGGTTGATGTAGTCATACATCTTCACGGCCTGACCGATCAAGCACCGAAACTACGACACCTCCGAGTTCTAGCACACGTTCAGCTCGAGGATGTCCCTCGAACTCCGATCCATCCGAGTGTCGAGGGAGAGTTCCGTCAGCACGACGGCGTGGTGACGATCTTGATGTTCTACCGTCGCAGGGCTTTGCCTAAGCACCGCTACAATATTATCGAGGAGGACTATGGTGGAGGGGGGCACCACACACAGCTAAGAGATCAAGAGATCAATTGTTGTGTCTTTGGGGTACCCCCTGCCCTCGTATATAAAGGAGCAAGGGGGAGGGGGTGCACCATGGGGAGTCCTACTCCCACCGGGAGTAGGACTCCCTCCTTCCTTGTTGGACTTGGAGAAGGGGGAAAGAGGAGGGAGAGAGAGGAAGGAAAGGGGGGCGCCGCCCCCCTCTCCTTGTCCTATTCGGACTAGGGGGGAGGGGCGTGCGGCCCAACCCTGGCCGCCTCTCCTCTCTTCCACTAAGGCCTACTATGGCCCATTAAGCCCCCGGGGGGTTCCGGTAACCCCCCCGGTACTCCGGTAAAATCCCGATTTCACCCGGAACACTTCCGATATCCAAATATAGGATTCCAATATATCAGTCTTCATGTCTCGACCATTTCGAGACTCCTCGTCATGTCCGTGATCACATCCGGGACTCCAAACAACCTTCGATACATTCAAAACTCATAAACTCATAATATAACTGTCATCGAAACCTTAAGCGTGCGGACCCTACGGGTTCGAGAACTATGTAGACATGACCGAGACACGTTTCCGATCAATAACCAATAGCGAAACCTGGATGCTCATATTGGCTCCTACATATTCTACGAAGATCTTTATCGGTCAAACCGCATAACAACATACGTTGTTCCCTTTGTCATCGGTATGTTACTTGCCTGAGATTTGATCGTCGTGTATCCAATACCTAGTTCAATCTCGTTACCGGCAAGTCTCTTTATTCGTTATGTAATGAATCATTCCATAACTAACTCATTAGCTACATTGCTTGCAAGGCTTATAGTGATGTGCATTACCGAGAGGGCCCAGAGATACCTCTCCGACAATTAGAGTGACAAAACCTAATCTCGAAATACGCCAACTCAACATGTACCTTTGGAGACACCTGTAGAGCTCCTTTATAATCACCCAGTTACGTTGTGACGTTTGGTAGCACACAAAGTGTTCCTCCAGTAAACGGGAGTTGCATAATCTCATAGTTGTAGGAACATGTATAAGTCATGAAGAAAGCAATAGCAACATACTAAACGATCTAGTGCTAAGCTAACGGAATGGGTCATGTCAATCACATCATTCTCCTAATGATGTGATCCCGTTAATAAAATGACAACTCATGTCTATGGTTAGGAAACATAACCATCTTTGATTAATGAGCTAGTCAAGTAGAGGCATACTAGTGACATTAAGTTTGTCTATGTATTCACACATGTATCATGTTTCCGGTTAATACAACTCTAGCATGAATAATAAACATTTATCATGAAATAAGGAAATAAATAATAACTTTATTATTGCCTCTAGGGCATATTTCCTTCAGTCTCCCACTTACACTAGAGTCAAACATTTAGATTACACAGTAATGATTCTAACACCCATGGAGCCTTGGTGCTGATCATGTTTTGCTCGTGGAAGAGGCTTAGTCAACGGGCCTGCAACATTCAGATCCGTATGTATCTTGCAAATCTCTATGTCTCCCACCTGGACTAGGTCCCGGATGGAATTGAAGCGTCTCTTGATGTGCTTGGTCCTCTTGTGAAATCTGGATTCCTTTGCCAAAGCAATTGCACCAGTATTGTCACAGAAGATCTTCATTGGTCCCGATGCACTAGGTATGACACCTAGATCGGAAATGAACTCCTTCATCCAGACTCCTTCATTTGCTGCTTCCGAAGCAGCTATGTACTCCGCTTCGCATGTAGATCCCGCCACGACGCTTTGTTTAGAACTGCACCAATTGACAGCTCCACCATTCAATATAAACACGTATCCGGTTTGCGATTTAGAATCATCCAGATCAGTGTCGAAGCTTGCATCGACGTAACCATTTACGACTAGCTCTTTGTCACCTCCATAAACGAGAAACATATCCTTAGTCCTTTTCAGGTATTTCAGGATATTCTTGACCGCTATCCAGTGATCCACTCCTGGATTACTTTGGTACCTCCCTGCTAAACTTATTGCTAAGCATACGTCAGGTCTGGTACACAACCTTGCATACATGATAGAGCCTATGGCTGAAGCATAGGGAACATCTTTCATTTTCTCTCTATCTTCTGTTGTGGTCGGGCATTGAGTCTGACTCAACTTCTCACCTTGTAATACAGGCAAGAACCCTTTCTTTGCCTGATCCATTTTAAACTTTTTCAAAACTTTATCAAGGTATGTGCTTTGTGAAAGTCCAATTAAGCGTCTTGATCTATCTCTATAGATCTTGATGCCCAATATGTAAGCAGCTTCACCGAGGTCTTTCATCGAAAAACTTTTTTTCAAGTATCCCTTTATGCTATCCAGAAATTCTATATCATTTCCAATCAACAATATGTCGTCTACATATAATATCAGAAATGCTACAAAGCTCCCACTCACTTTCTACATATAATATCAGAAATGCTATAGATCGTCATCGAACGTTAAGCGTGCCGACCCTATGGCTTCGAGAACTATGTAGACATGATCGAGACATATTGATACGTCTCCAACGTATCTATAATTTATGTAGTATTCATGCTGTTATATTATCATTCTTGGGTGTTTTACAATCATTTTATAGCAACTTTATATCATTTTTTGGGACTAACCTATTGACCCAGTGCTAGTTGCTGTTTTTTGCTTGTTTTTTACATCGCAGGAAATCAATATCAAACGGAGTCCAAACACCGCGAGACTCCTTGGAGAAATTTTATGGACCAGAAAACCCAGGATGGGCTAGAGCAGCACCTGGGGGGTGCCCCGAGGGGGGCACAACCCACCAGGGCGCGCCTGGGCCCCCAGGCGCGCCCAGGTGGGTTGTGCCCACCTCGGTGGCCTCCCGCACCCCCTCTTTGCACTATAAATTCCCAAATATTTCAAAACCCTACGGGGTAGCCCTAGATCAGAAGTTCCGCCACCACAAGGTCTCTGTATCCGCGAAAACCAATCTAGACCCTGTTCCGGCACCCTGCCGGAGGGGGGAATCATCTCCGGCGGCCATCTTCATCATCCTGGCGGCCACCACGATGAGGAGGGAGTAGTCCACCCTTGGGGATTGTCACGACCGACTTTTTCAATAAATAAATATTGAGAAAAATCGATCTTTAAATCCCAGTATAGGAAAAGTCATCCTTTCTGGTAGACAAATGCTTGATAAACAGAGAACCAGTAGCATCAAATATATTACAGGGATTGAGTTGAGGCTGCTCAACAATTTATTACAAACTCGCCGATATCTTACATATGGGCGGTTAGGACACAGCGGTGTGGTGGCATGCTACTAGCTCGAGGAAAAGGTGGTGGATAACTTGACTCCTAACTGGCAGCTCATCGAGCGTCGGGGAAGGCTCGATGAATTTATTCGGGGGTTGCGAAAGCGGATAATACAATGACCAAAACAGGATCGCACGGGATTGACTGGGACTCCTCTAGGTGTCGGACTCGCTATCGAACTCTTCATCCATGAGATCGCCTTCATCAGCATCTGGCCAAATCAACAAGCCAGGTGAGTACTTTGAAAGTACTCGCAAGACAGTTCGGACAAAAGATATAATCAATGAATGCATGAATGCATCATGAATAAGGATGATGCTCATATAACACGATAATATTGCAGGACTTGATAAGTAAAAATAAATAACTGAAAACCGATCGGGTGTCTGGAGCGACGCCTCGAAAGTTAAATAAATAAAATGCATGCCGCAGTCGGGCGTCTAAGCGACACCACATAAAGGGCTTTAAAAGAAATACCACAATCGGACGTCTGAGCGACATCGCAGACAGGGCTATAAAAGAAATGCCACAGTCAGACGTCTGAGCGACATCACATAAAGGGCTTTAAAAGATATGCCACCGTCGGACGTCTGAGCGACATCGCAGACAAGGCTATAAAAGAAATGCCACAGTCGGACGTCTGAGCGACATCGCAGACAGGGCTTGCAACAAATGTAAATAACAGGTATGCCACCGTCGGACGTCTGAGCGACATCACAGACAGGGCCTATAACAAAAGTAAATAACATGTATGCCACCGTCGGATGTCTGAGCGACATCACAGACAGGGCCTATAACAAAAGTAAATAACAGGTATGCCACCGTCGGACGTCTGAGCGACATCACAGACAGGGCCTATAACAAAAGTAAATAACAGGTATGCCACCGTCGGACGTCTGGGCGACATCGCAGACAGGGCTTGTATAAATGTAAATAACAAGATTAGTCCATCCACAAGAATAATCTTTTAACCGGATTTATCGCACATAAATCCCACCGGAGTTTTGTCACTGAGGCTGATACCTGACAAGATAAGATAAATACAGTACTTGAACAAAGTACAAGATAATTGAAAGATTTTTGAGACTCTACAGAGTTTGGATGAACTGACCACAACCAACAGATTTCGGTAGTCACGAAGGACTAGTTCCGTTTACGGTATTTCAGTAGAAACACATTTAACTAGTACACACCCATTTCACCTCACCATGCTAGGAATCACCCTGGACAACGTCCAAGAAAAACTTTGAGACGGGGAGGCCACAACCTCGAATAGCATGGGATCAAATTTCTATACGCGCGCTCTAAGGTGTGCCCCCCTCTCGGTCCCAATCGGAAACACCCATGCCCCCTGACCGGATGACGGGCTTTAATCCAGGGCCATGGAACCCTCATCCCGGCCTCTCTATTTGGTGTGTACCAGGAAAACGATTTGCAACTTACTATGCCATATTCCTTTCGGAAAACATGTGACAGTATAGGAAGGAATGAATGGAAATGTGATTTGTTTCACGATGACACGGAAGTCAAATAATCTGGCATAAGACTGGCATGTCACAACACTGCCATCTTACCCATCCTCATGCCAACACATGGCTATGCAAATATGTATCCAACAACATAATGCCTTCCGAAACTTACTTTCCGCTTATGTGCATGAAATATAACATTCAAGTAATGTTCATAAACATGCCATGACTAAACTAAAATGCAAACATGCAACAACACTCATCATATCAAGAGTTCAAACATGCTTGCCTAGTTCGGAGTAGTCGGAGTTTAACTGTGTGAAGTTTGCACCTCCGTCACCTCCTCCGGTATCTACGGTATAAGAAAAAAAATACGCACGCAACGTAAATACCGTGAGTGTACAGAAAAGTGTTCCAAATATTTTTCAAATAAATATTACAAAAAACTAGACAGAAAAACAAAGATGACAGAAAAGGAATCAATCAAAAACCATTTTCTGTTTAAAAGTTATAAGAGTTTTGGTCCAAGGACCCATCTGTAATGAAACAGAAAGTTTCCAGGGGGCTCTGTGGAAAAGTCCAGGATAATGTTTCGTTTAAAAGAAACGGCTGTGAGGCTGACAGGAGGGCTCCACCTGTCGGGTTTGAAATTTCAAACGGAGAAACAGAGCGCGACGGGGCCCGAGGGGTGCGGTGGTCGCCGGCGGCGATCCACGGCGAGGCAAGGTGATTCGGGGTTACCATCGAGATCAGTGCACCGTTCCGCGTCTGTGGGTGGTGGTGGTGGTCGCCGGCGAGCACTGTGTCGATGGTGGCCCTTGCTCCGGTGGACGGCGGTTCGGGCAGTCGTGGATCTTGCCGGAGGGAGCTGCGGGGATTAAATGGGAGTGGGGGTTAGTCTCCTAGTTGCTCGAGACGGTTGCTGACGAAGTTAGGGCGTCGGAGAAGGCCTCATCGGAGCGAATCAAGGTGGAGGCCGAGGCGGAATGGGGCGGCCGGAGTCGGGGAAGAAGGGCCCCTCGAGGCTCTCCCAGTGGCTAGGCGGGGTCTAGTGAGGTGTTGGAGTCGTGCGGGGGCGAGAGCAGGCTCGGGGGTGCTATATATAGCCGGCCCGAGTCGGTTGCCGTGAACGGATAAGTCCGGCGAGTTGATTTCGGCGGTGCTATGGCTGGACGGTCGGCTTAGGAGCTTGAGCATCGCCTAGGTGGAGTAGTGGTGCCATTTTAGGGTCCAGCTCAGCACGGGAGGAAGGTTTACGGCCTGCCCTCGACGGAACGGCCGCACGGCCCGTCGACGGCAGAGAGCGCGCTCTGCGCGTGCCAAGCCACGGCGACGGTGCTGCATGTGTGCGCTGGCAAGGAGATGGCCACGCGGTGCCACCAGGAGGTTTGGGCGGCGCCGAACGGCGTTGAGCTACCGTTTTGCTTCCTATCGGCCGTTACGGTGGTTCTGCTGCCGCAAAGCACGCCGGCGCAGGCGGGCCAGGGCGCCACCGATGCCAGGAAGGCGCCAAGCGCGCGTGTGGAACTCCGGACAAGCAGGCCAGGCTGCGAGCATCGAGCCAGCGCACAGTGGGCATGTGACTGAAGTTCTGTCGGAGAAACGACACTGGACTTTCTGAATTTACTGAAAATGAACAGAAACAGTGCATGCCAAGTGTTCGACAGAATGATTCTGGCATCTAGGGATTTTTCCTTGAGCTGATTTTTGGTGGAGTGGTCTCTCATTGCAACTAGAGGTTGCCTGAATTTTGGTGGAATTTTTTGAGAGGTGTAGATATGAATTTCACCAAATTTGGCAAATCTGGTCCAAACTTGCAGTGAGTGAAATTTGAAATATTTGAAAAGGAGAAGAGTGGATCAAGATGGTTCTGGGTTGTGGGTACAAAGGACTATCCAGGGGTGTTGAGTTGAGGTCAAAAATCAAAAGCATTAGGGTACTTGCTTTGCAAATCACCTAGGCTCAAAAGAAAAGACAGAAATTATTTTGGGAGGGGAAATAATTGGAATAAAACCCAAAAATGGATTTTATTAGTTTGGACAGAATGTTTGGGTTGTACCAAAGTGGGAGGAGGGGTTTTTGGGGGAGTTTTACCATAGGAGGCATGGTAAACCAGAGTGGATCAAAAATCAAATGAAAGACCAAAACTCAAAAGGGTTTTCTTTTTTAAAAGAAACTAAATTCAAGAAAAAAGATTTTTGAGAGGGCAAACTTAGAAGATGGTTTTTAGGAAGGGTTTAAATGACCTTCTTTCAAACCAAGCAAGGCTCTTTCTGAAAACAAAAATCACCAAATTTTTGGAGTGTCACAGCACCTACCCCCTTAGGAAAAATCTCGTCCCCGAGATTTCAGCTGATCCTTAAACAGGTGTGGGTGCTCTGTCCGAAGAAAATCCTCGCTCTCCCAGGTTGCTTCATTCTCGGTGTGATTACTCCACTGAACTCTGAAAAACTTAATGGCTTTCTGTCAGGTCCTCCTCTCAGACTCTTCTAATATTTTTATTGGGTGCTCCCGGTAAGTGAGGTCCGGTTGCACGTCAATATTCTCATGTGAAACTTGCTTCTCTGGGTTGCTCACGTATTTTCTCAACTGCGAGATGTGAAACACGTTGTGGATACCGAATAAGTCTCCGGGTAGGTCTAGCTGGTAGGCTACCGTGCCTCTTCGGGCCACTATATGAAATGGTCCGATGAATCTTGGTGCTAGTTTCCCCTTAATCTTGAATCACTGCAGACCCTTCATAGGAGAAACTCTCAGGTATACCAATTCTCCAGGTTCAAAACTGACTTCCCGATGCTTTCGGTCGTAATAACTCTTTTGCCGACTTTGAGCTGTTTTGAGTCGATCTCTAATTGTCTTAACTTTCTCCTCGGCCTCCTTGAGCATATCTGGGCCAAAGATATGGCTGTCTCCGGTCTCTGACCAATTTAGCGGGGTACGACATCTTCTCCCATATAGAGCTTCAAAGGGTGCCATTTGCAAGCTGGCTTGATAGCTGTTGTTGTATGCAAACTCTGCATATGGCAAACTTTCTTCCCAACTGTTCCCGTAGGTGAGGACACAGGCTCTTAGCATGTCTTCTAGGATTTGGTTTACGCGTTCCGTCTGCCCATCAGTCTGGGGATGGTATGCGGTACTGAAGGCCAGTTGGGTTCCCAGTGCCTGTTGCAGGTGATCCCAAAATATAGAGACGAACTGTGTGCCTCTATCGGAGATGATAGTCTTAGGGACTCCATGCAGGCAGACGATACGGGCAAGATAAAGTCTGGCCAGTCTCTGAGTGGTGTAAGTTGTCTTTACCGGAATAAAATGTGCCACCTTGGTTAATCTGTCGGTTATGACCCATATGGCATCGTTTCCGTGTCGTGACCGTGGCAGTCCAACGATAAAGTCCATTCCAATCTCGTCCCATTTCCACTCGGGTATCTTATTTGGCTGTAACAGTCCGGCTGGTTTCTGGTGCTCGGCCTTGATACGTTGACAAGAGTCACGGCATGCAATGAACGTGGCTATATCTCTCTTCATACCGTGCCACCAAAAATTTTCCTGAAGGTCCTTGTACATTTTTGTCCCTCCAGGATGGATTGAATACGGAGCTGTGTGACTTTCAGTCAATATCTGTTGTTTGAGGTCCTTGACATTTGGTACGCATAGCCTCTCTCCGTACCACAATATTCCTTGCTCATCTACGTTGAATTCTGAGGCTCTTCCCAAACTCACTTTTCTTTTTATGCCCTCAATGCTGGGGTGTCCGTGCTGGGCTTCCTTGATCCTTTCCATCAAGGTAGGATGTATTTCTATATTCGACACACTGCCTTCGGTAACCATTATTAGATTGAGTCGGGCAAATTCCTGCTGAAATTTTGGCCTCAACTTTGGTATACTGTCGTCGTCCATGCTGGGATTTCGAATAAGTGCATCTGCCACAACATTTGCTTTTCCGGGATGATAGTGGATTCCAACATCATAATCCTTCACCAACTCTAACCAACGTCGTTGCCGTAAATTTAACTCTGGCTATGTGAAAATATACTTAAGACTCTTATGGTCTGTGTATATCTCACAACGATTCCCAAGTAGAAAGTGTCTCCATTCCTTGAGTGCATGGATGACCGCTGCTAATTCCAAGTCATGAGTGGGATAATTCTCCTCATGCTTGCGTAGTTGTCTAGAGACATACGCAACTACCTTGCCTTCTTGCATCAATAATCATCCGAGGCCTTTCCGGGATGCGTCACAATATACCTCAAAATTCTTGTGTATATCTGGCACAATTAGTACTGGTGCCGTTGTTAATTTGCTTTTTAGCTCTTGGAAGCTTTTCTCACATGCTTCTGTCCATTCAAACTTCTTGCCTTTCTTGAGCAATTGTGTCATGGGCTTTGCTATAGTGGAGAATCCTTCAATAAATCTCCGATAATAGCCTGCCATTCCCAAGAAACTCCGTACGTCCGTTACGTTAGCTGGTGGTTTCCAGCCAAGTACGGCCTTGACTTTTTCCGGGTCTACTGCAATACCTTCTTGGGTTAGCACGTGGCCCAGAAAACCCACCTGCCTTAGCCAAAATTCACATTTGCTGAATTTGGCGTACAGTTGATGTTTCCTGAGTTCTCCGAGTACAATCCTGAGATGTTCGGCGTGCTCTTCTGGTGTTTTGGAATATATCAGAATATCATCGATGAATACCACAACAAACTTGTCCATATACTTCATAAATACTTTGTTCATGAGGTGAACAAAATATGCGGGGGCGTTGGTTAGCCCGAATGGCATTACTGTGAACTCATACAGCCCATATCTGGAGGTGAAGGCGGTCTTGGGAATATCTTCTGTTCGTACTTTTAATTGGTGGTATCCTGATCTCAAGTCAATTTTTGAGAAGACTTTGGCCTGTGCAAGCTGATCGAATAAATCATTTATTCGGGGCATTGGGTATTTGTTCTTGACTGTGACCATGTTGAGAGCTCGATAATCAATACACAACCTCATTGTTCCATCCTTCTTCTTGGCAAATAAAATTGGAGAACCCCAAGGTGAGGAGCTGGCTCATATGTATCCTTTCTCCAACAATTCTTTTATTTGCTTCTTCAACTCTACCAATTCGGATGGTGCCATTCTGTAAGGTTTCTTGTAAATAGGAGCGGTTCCGGGTGCTAGCTCAATGCTGAATTCTATCTCTCGGTCCGGTGGCATGCTTGGTAGTTCTTCTGGAAATACGTCTGGGAATTCACATACTACTGGAACCTTGTTCAGCTCAGAAACATCCACCTTGTTTAATCTAGGTTGCCGAGGCATTTGTCTCTCTTTGGCTGAAACTTTTATTTTCTTCCCATGATGGTGTGTGAGAATCACGGTACGGTTGAAGCAGTCAATAAAACCTTTGTTGGTGGTTAACCAATCCATTCCTAGGATGACATCCAGTCCTTTGCTTTCCAGTACAATAAGGTTGGCGTAAAACTTCAATCCTTCAAATTCAATAACCACACCTTGACAGTAACTCTGGGTCACTTGCTTAATTCCAGGGGACTTGATGATCATTGATTTTTCCAAGGGAAGCATCGAAAAATTATTTTGCAAAGCAAAACTTTTCGAAACGAATGAGTGAGAAGCTCCAGAATCAAACAAAACCATGGCAGGTATTGTGTTGACGGGGTACGTACCGAGTACGATATCTGGGGCGTTCTGTGCTTCCTCTCGGGTCACGTGGTTCAAGTGACCTTTCCGGTGGTTGTTGTTGGGGTTGAAATTGCTTCGCTTTGGTGCTGAATTATTGCCACCATTATTGAGCTTCGGGGTTGAGCTCCTTGGCTTGGGGCACTGCTTGGCATAGTGCCCTTCTTCTCCACAAGCATAACAGGTAACGCCTGGGCGATAGGTGAACTCTTTGTCTCTTGCATGGAAATTCTTGATTGGACGTGAATTTTCCGTTGGGGTTTTGTGTGTTCTACCCTTCTGAATTTCCGTCTTGTTTCTGGGGTTGCGAGCAAAAGTAGTCTGGTCCCTTTTGCGTTTGCGGAAATCTTCCAGGCTACGTCGCTCATTTTCCAGAGTAATGGCTTTATCCACCAGTGTTTTAAAATCTGGAAAGGTATGCACAACTAGCTGGCACTTAAGGGCGGGTGACAGGCCTTCCAAGAATTTTTCCATCTTCTTGCTCTCGGTCATGCGTTCTTCATTGGCGTAGCGAGACAGCAGAGTGAATTGGCTGTTGTATTCTGACACTGTCATGGCTCTTTGCTTGAGTTCATCAAATTCTTTCTTCTTGATTTTCATGACGCTCTTAGGAATATGTGCCCCACGAAAACCTTCTTTGAAATTTTCCTAGGTGATTTCATGTTCGTTGGGGTGCATGTGCAGGAAGTTTTCCCACCACGATGCAGTTGCTCCTGTGAGATAATGTGGTGCATACAATACTTTTTCACGGTCTGAACACTATGCGATAATTAATTTTCTCTCCATGTCTCGAAGCCAGTCCTCGGCCTCAAGAGGCTTGTCAGTATGAGAAAATGTTGGAGGACGCGTCTTTTGTAACTCAGATAATTTGGATTGCGGTTGATACTGACCACGGTTACTTCCCATATTGATGAATTGGTTCATCATTTCATGGTGTTGCTGCTGACTCTGTTCATACAAACGACAAACTTGTGTAAAAGTTGTTTCACTGTCCTGTTGACTTGTCTGACCCTGAGTGAAATTGTGGTTCTGCGGTGTGCCATAATTTTCTTCTGGCTGAGTTGGCATGGAGCGCGTCCAAGAACGAGACATCTTTCACTCTGGGGATATATTTTGTGAACTCGTAAGATAAGAAGGAGAGTCGCAAAAGTCAATAAAATCACACACAAAGAACATTTTTAAACTCCAGGATATTTTTGGAAACACACGATTGCGCGCGGAGAAGGACTATTACATATCTTACACGCGGGCATAATTATACAGTACATCACTCAGGACATGCGTACATAATCCTGACATGTCATTTAAACTAGTGCACTCCTCCAGATCCTACATGATGCGCAAATAGGCTACTTCTCACAACTTATGTACATATAAACATATTACACAAGTCGATACACCGCATGGCGTCTACGCGTACTCAGTCGGAGATGGTGAGGATCTCCCTTGGCCTGCCGAGGGTGAGACGCAGTGACGTTGAGGAATCAACTTCCTCCTCGCTAATCGGTTCCAGACGAGGAACGCTGCACTGAGCTGATGGAGCAGGTGCCGTAGGCGGAGTACCCTGAAAAAGAGTGGGCGGAATAGGTGGAGTAGCACGTATGGGAGTGGGTGCAAAAAGTGGTGCAGCGCGAACAGGAGTGGGTGCAATAGCCTGGTTGAATTCCTCAGTGGTAGGCAGACGACGTGCAGTAGCGAGAATGGTAGGCGAATGAGAAGCTGAGGACGAGATAATGGTCAGCGGTGGAGCGGTGTGTAGGAGTTCCCTCCTGTTAGCAGCACAACCATGAACTGAGTCCATGCGGGCAGCTACGAGGTCGTCCACCATGCTGTCAAAGGCTGCCTCCAGGGCTCGGAGGTACTCGACAAGCATCTCAAAGGCCTCGTCTTGCTCTCCTCTGGGGCAAGAGAATGAGTAGTGACAGGTGTAAGGCACATGGCATGGAAGGTAGCGATAGCAACGGGTCTTCATTGCAGGAAGGACATCCCGAAGACGAGTTATCGCCTCGCGGGCTGCCATCTGCATAGCATGCCTTTCTGTAGGCATGGCTCTCCCCACGAAACGGAAGCGGCACATCTCAACACGCCCTCCCCTGAATTGCACCGCGGCTTGGTGCATGGTCAGACTGTCGTTGATCTTGTGTGGATAAAGCGTGAAGACTGGGCGCACGGATGGCCCCATCGCGACCTGAATGATGAAGGAGAGGAGTTTGACGAACCCCTCTGGCACGTTGGCGAACATTTGAGACTCGCAGTCGCTGCCGGCCATCTACAAAAGTAGGCAAAAATTCTGAGTGATCAGATCATAAATTTTATGCTGACTGTCAGAAACATGACTACATTTTGTAAAAACAAGAATAAACACTGCCATGCTAATAATTAAACTAGCGATCGCACCTAGTGGCTTCCTACAATCAGCCTGGCTCTGATACCAAGTTGTCACGACCGACTTTTTCAATAAATAAATATTGAGAAAAATCGATCTTTAAATCCCAGTATAGGAAAAGTCATCCTTTCTGGTAGACAAATGCTTGATAAACAGAGAACCAGTAGCATCAAATATATTACAGGGATTGAGCTGAGGCTGCTCAACAATTTATTACAAACTCATCGATATCTTACATATGGGCGGTTAGGACACAAGGGTGTGGTGGCATGCTACTAGCTCGAGGAAAAGATGGTGGATAACTTGACTCCTAACTGGCAGCTCATCGAGCGTCGGGGAAGGCTCGATGAATTTATTCGGGGGTTGCGGAAGCGGATAATACAATGACCAAAATAGGATCGCACGGGACTGACTGGGACTCCTCTAGGCGTCGGACTCGCTATCGAACTCTTTATCCATGAGATCGCCTTCATCAACATCTGGCCAAATCAACAAGCCAGGTGAGTACTTTGAAAGTACTCGCAAGACAGTTCGGACAAAAGATATAATCAATGAATACATGAATGCGTCATGAATAAGGGTGATGCTCATATAACAACGATAATATTGCATGACTTAATAAGTAAAAATAAATAACAGAAAACCGATCGGGTGTCTGGAGCGACGCCAAGAAAGGTAAATAAATAAAATGCATGCCGCAGTCGGGCGTCTAAGCGACACCACATAAAGGGCTTTAAAAGAAATACCACAGTCGGACGTCTGAGCGACATCACAGACAGGGCCTATAACAAAAGTAAATAACAGGTATGCCACCGTCGGACGTCTGAGCGACATCACAGACAGGGCCTATAACAAAAGTAAATAACAGGTATGCCACCGTCGGACGTCTGGGCGACATCGCAGACAGGGCTAGTATAAATGTAAATAACAAGATTAGTCCATCCACAAGAATAATCTTTTAACCGGATTTATCACACATAAATCCCACCGGAGTTTTTTCACTGAGGCTGATACCTGACAAGATAAGATGAATACAGTACTTGAACAAAGTACAAGATAATTGAAAGATTTTTGAGACTCTGCAGAGTTTGGATGAACTGACCACAGCCAACGGATTTCCGTAGTCATGAAGGACTAGTTCCGTTTACGGTATTTCAGTAGAAACACATTTAACTAGTACACACCCATTTCACCTCACGATGCCAGGAATCACCCTGGACAACGTCCAAGAAAAACTTTGAGACGGGGAGGCCACAACCTCGAATAGCATGGGATCAAATTTCTATACGCGTGCTCTAAGGGGTGCCCCCCTCTCGGTCCCAACCGGAAACACCCATGCCCCCTGACCGGATGACGGGCTTTAATCCAGGGCCATGGAACCCTCATCCCGGCCTCTCTATTTGGTGTGTACCAGGAAAATGATTTGCAACTTACTATGCCATATTCCTTTCGCAAAACATGTGACAGTATAGGAAGGAATGAATGGAAATGTGATTTGTTTCACGATGACACGGAAGTCAAATAATCTGGCATAAGACTGGCATGTCACAACACTGCCATCTTACCCATCCTCATGCCAACACATGGCTATGCAAATATGTATCCACCAACATAATGCCTTCCGAAACTTACTTTCCGCTTATGCGCATGAAATATAACATTCAAGTAATGTTCATAAACATGCCATGACTAAACTAAAATGCAAACATGCAACAACACTCATCATATCAATAGTTCAAACATGCTTTCCTGGTTTGGAGTAGTCGGAGTTTAACTGTGTGAAGTTTGCAGCTCCGTCACCTCCTCCGGTATCTACGGTATAAGAAAAAAAATACGCACGCAACATAAATACCGTGAGTGTACAGAAAAGTGTTCCAAATATTTTTCAAATAAATATGACAAAAAACTAGACAGAAAAACAAAGATGACAGAAAAGGAATCAATCAAAAACCATTTTCTGTTTAAAAGTTATAAGAGTTTTGGTCCAAGGACCCATCTGTAATGAAACAGAAAGTTTCCAGGGGGCTCTGTGGAAAAGTCCAGGATAACGTTTCGTTTAAAAGAAACGGCTGTGAGGCTGACAGGCGGGCTCCACCTGTCGGGTTTGAAATTTCAAACGGAGAAACAGAGCACGACGGCGCCCGAGGGGTGCGGTGGTCGCCGGCGGCGATCCACGGCGAGGCAAGGTGATCGGGGGTTACCTTCGAGATCAGTGCACCGTTCCGCATCTGTGGGTGGTGGTGGTGGTCGCCGGCGAGCAATATGTCGATGGTGGCCCTTGCTCCGGCGGACGGCGGTTCGGGCAGTCGTGGATCTCGCCGGAGGGAGCTGCGGGGATTAAATGGGAGTGGGGGTTAGTCTCCTAGTTGCTCGAGAGGGTTGCTGACGAAGTTAGGGCATCGGAGAAGGCCTCACCGGAGCGAATCGAGGTGGAAGCCGAGGCGGAACGGGGCGGCCGGAGTCAGGGAAGAAGGGTCCCTCGAGGCTCTCCCAATGGCTAGGCGGGGTCTAGTGAGGTGGTGGAGTCGTGCGGGGGCGAGAGCAGGCTCGGGGGTGCTATATATAGCCGGCCCGAGTCGGTTGACGTGAACGGATAAGTCCGGCGAGTTGATTACGGCGGCGCTGTGGCTGGACGGTCGGCTTAGGAGCTTGAGCATCGCCTAGGTGGAGTAGTGGTGCCATTTTAGGGTCCAGCTCAGCACGGGAGGAAGGTTTACGGCCTGCCCTCGATGGAACGGCCGCACGGCCCGTCGACGGCAGAGAGCACGCTCTGCGCGTGCCAAGCCACGGCGATGGTGCTGCATGCGTGCGCTGGCAAGGAGATGGCCACGCGGAGCCACCAGGAGGTTTGGGCGGCGCCAAATGGCGTTGAGCCGCCGTTTTGCTTCCTGTCGGCCGTTACGGTGGTTCTGCCGCCGCAAAGCACGCCGGCGCAGGCGGGCCAGGGCGCCACCGACGCCAGGAAGGCGCCAAGCGCGCGTGTGGAACTCCGGACAAGCAGGCCAGGCTACGAGCATCGAGCCAGCGCACAGTGGGCATGTGACTGAAGTTCTGTCGGAGAAACGACACTGGACTTTCTGAATTTACTGAAAATGAACAGAAACAGTGCATGCCAAGTGTTCGACAGAATGATTCTGGCATCTAGGGATTTTTCCTTGAGCTGATTTTTGGTGGAGTGGTCTCTCATTGCAACTAGAGGTTGCCTGAATTTTGGTGGAATTTTTTGAGAGGTGTAGATATGAATTTCACCAAATTTGGCAAATCTGGTCCAAACTTGCAGTGAGTGAAATTTGAAATATTTGAAAAGGAGAAGAGTGGATCAAGATGGTTCTGGGTTGTGGGTACAAAGGACTATCCAGGGGTGTTGAGTTGAGGTCAAAAATCAAAAGCATTAGGGTACTTGCTTTGCAAATCACCTAGGCTCAAAAGAAAAGACAGAAATTATTTTGGGAGGGGAAATAATTGGAATAAAACCCAAAAATGGATTTTATTAGTTTGGACAGAATGTTTGGGTTGTACCAAAGTGGGAGGAGGGGTTTTTGGGGGAGTTTTACCATAGGAGGCATGGTAAACCAGAGTGGATCAAAAATCAAATGAAAGACCAAAACTCAAAAGGGTTTTCTTTTTTAAAAGAAACTAAATTCAAGAAAAAAGATTTTTGAGAGGGCAAACTTAGAAGATGGTTTTTAGGAAGGGTTTAAATGACCTTCTTTCAAACCAAGCAAGGCTCTTTCTGAAAACAAAAATCACCAAATTTTTGGAGTGTCACAGGGATGAGGTTTTGTACCAGTAGCTATGTGTTTGATCTTTCTCTCTCATGATCTATATCCTGGGCTTTGTTAACATAGTCGGTTCATATGAGGTTTCTCCCCTCTATACTATTGTTATGATGAATTGAATCTTTACCATTCAAAGTTTTGTCTTGTCGGATTGAATATTCGGAGAATATAACACATGATATATGTCTTGCAATATGAATACTTGAGGTGACAATGAGGTATCCTATTGATTCACTTGATATGTGTTATGGCATTCAACTCGCGGATTCCCGCGGTGATATTGGGGTAATCTATGCATAGGGGTTGATGCACGTTTTTTATTATCTTTTCTCCGACGGAAACTTTGGGGTCTCTTTATAGTTCTTTGTGTGGATTGAGTATTATGAATATGAATTTGCTTTGGTGTTATTCTAGTATGAACTCTAGGATAGATCGAACGGAAAAAATAGCTTTGTGTTATTTTAGTACGAACTATTGAATAGATCGAACAGAAAGAATAGCTTTGACACTACTAGGAAAATGCTTATAGATAGAAGTTTACCAGTAGCGCCTATTTATGACCTTACGCTACTGGTATTGACCAGTAGCGCTGTGTAGAAAACACGCTACTACTACTAAATAACAGCAGCGTTTGTTAGCTTGGGTCGCGCTGCTGTTACATGGGCCAGGAAAAAACGGTAGCCCACTTACCTGTAGCGTTTGTTTCGAACGGGCGCTACAGCTGGTGGGCTTAGCAGTAGCACCGACCTCTACCCAGCGTGTAACACCCACGATGCGGCTATATCTCCCACGTGTCGAAGCACGACTTAGAGGCATAACCGCATGGTGGTTTTGTCGCAAGGAGGGTCATCTTCACACAATCCCATGTAATGAACAAGAATGGGATAAAGAGTTGGCTTACAATCGCCACTTCACACAATGAACATATAATTCATACATCATTCAGAGTACACACATAGTCCGACTACGGACGAAGCCAAAAGAAAAGAAGATAACCCAACTGTTAGATCCCCGATCGTCCCAACTGGGCTCCACTACTGATCATCAAGAAACAAAACATAGTAACGACCAAGGTCCTCATCAAACTCCCATATAAGCTCGGTTGCATCACCTGCACTGGTATCATCGGGACCTGCAACTGTTGTGGTAGTATCTGGTGAGTCACAAGGACTCAGCAATCTCAAAACCCGCGAGATCAAGACTATTTAAGCTTATGGGTAGGAAGTGGTAATGAGGTGGAGTTGCAGCAAGCACTAAGCAAATATGGTGGCTAACATACGCAAATAAGAGCGAGAAGAGAAGCAACGGAACGGTCGAGAAGCTAGAAGTGATCAAGAAGTGATCCTGAAACTACTTACGCACAATCATAACACAAAGACCGTGTTCACTTCCCGGACTCCGCTGAAAAGAGACCATCACGGCTACACATGCGGTTGATGCGTTTTAATTAAGTCAAGTGCCAAGTTCTCTACAACCGGATATTAACAAATTCCCATCTGCCACATAACTGCGGGCACGACTCTCGAAAGTTTATACCCTGCAGGGGTGTCCCAACTTAGCCCATCACAAGCTCTCATGGTCAACGAAGGATATTCCTTCTCCCAGCAAGACCCGATCAGTCTCGGAATCCCGGTTACAAGACATTTCAACAATGGTAAAACAAAACCAGCAAGACCGCCCGATGTGCCAACAAATCCCGATAGGAGTCGCATGTATCACGTTCTCAGGGCACACCGGATGAGCCAGACGTCGGGTTGGCATAGACCCTGGTTGCCCAGGGGGCGCAGGACATCGCTCGGTTCGGACCAACACTCGGAGGAGCACTGGCCCGGGGGGGCTAAAATAAAGATGACCCTCAGGAGGGTGACTCCCTAGGGAAAAAATATAGGTCCTGGGTAGGTAAATGGAAAACCAAAGTTGGGCCTTGCTGGAGGAGTTTTATTCAAAGCGAACTGTCAAGGGGGTCCCATAAATCACCCAACCGCATAAGGAACGCAAAATCAAGGAACATAACACCGGTATGACGGAAACTAGGGCGGCAAGAGTGGAACAAAACACCAGTCATAAGGCCCAGTCTTCCACCCTTTACCAAGTATATAGATGCATTAATTAAATAAGAGATATTGTGATATCCCAACATAGTCCTGTCCATCATGGAGCAATCTTCAACTTCACCTGCAACTAACAATGCTATAAGAGGGGCTGAGCAAAGCGATAACATAGCCAAGCAATGGTTTGCTAGGAAGGGTGAACAAGGTTAGAGGCTCACATGGCAATATGGGAGGCATGATATGACAAGTGGTAGGTAGCATGACATAGCGATAACGAACAACTAAGCAAAGATAGAAGTGATATCGAGGGTAATGGTCATCTTGCCTGAAATCCCGCTAGGAAGAAGAACGAGTCCATGAACAAGACAAACAGACGTAGTCGAACGAATCCTCACAACTCCGGAACGAAACTGAAGCTAACGATAGAAGCAAACCGGAAAGAAGCAAACAACATGGTAAACCAACAAGCATAAGCATGGCATGATGCACAAACAAGTATGATGCATGTCCGGTGTAATAAGGCATGGCATGGCAAAGTGCACAAACAAAACTACAAGTTAAGTGGAGCTCAATATGCAACGAGTTGCATATTGACGAAACACCACATTTAATTATTAAGTTAACTCTCGTTTATGTATATACCCAACAATATTAAATGTTGTTAAACATGACAAGAGGTGAAGCATAATTAAACTAACATTTAAGCAAGTTTAAATGAGGCCGGAAACAAGAAACAACAATTCCTGTAAATCCCCACATGTCAATTAGCAATTTAATGCAACAACAATTTTAAGCATTTAAATGTTGTTATCATGATGCGGATGACGTATGCAAGTTATATGCAATTTTTATGAACATGTAGACATGAGCATGTTATGAAGCATTTGTCACCGTGATGGAAAGAAAGGATGCCACGACAACGACAATGAAAATGGTGCCACGACAACATTCCGATGACCCGATAACTCAAGGAGATACCGGTGCAAAAGGAAGTGTGACGTGAGCGAGTCATGCAAGATGGTGGGGTGCTCCCGGATTCCGGGTTCCCACGGGACGGCGGCATGGCAAACGAGGAGGAACGCGCGAAGACATCTCGGACACGGTGCGAACACGAGCATCTCATACAACACATGCATTCGGTCCACGGGTGATCGTCTCGTGGTTATACCTTTGAAGCGTGCGTTTTTGGCGGAACGAGTTCGTAGAGGGAAGTAGTGGTACTTGCGGGTCGTAGCGGAAGTAGCCGTTCTCGCGATGGTAGTGGAAGTAGGGATACACGATGACCATTAAGGTACTCGCGATCTTGGCGATAGTAGTTGTTCACGGGTCGTAGACGAACTTGGCATATCCATGCGTAGGGGTACTTGGCGATCCGTAGATGTACACGGCAATCATAGTGGTACTTGGCGGTTCCGTGTAGTCGAACTTGATGATCCGAGGGGTACTTGGCGCATCACCGTGTAGTTATACATGGGTCAAATAGAGGCATTGACAAATCTGAAGGGGAACTTCTGCACATGAGGAGGTTTTGGCGTGCAGCAAGCAACGAACAAGAGACAGAGAAATCTCTTGCAGTCTTCCGGTAAATGTGAACAGGAGGTCAGATCTGACGAAGGGAAGGGGAGGCGGCCCCGACACGGGTCCTGGCATTTGGCTGAATCGAGTCCACGGGGACAAGCGGGCGAGCTGCTGCTGTTGCTGTTCGAGGTGAAGCAGGGGCGCAGTTCAGACGAAGCGGAGGTAGCAGCGGCAGGGCTTGGGGCTGGCGACGAAGAGAGGCGGCGGCGCTGGAGCAGGGCACTAGCGAGGCGAGGGAGAGGCCAGGCGCGGAAGACGGCGTGGAGGCGCGGCACTGGTCGCGGTCGTGGGAGGCGGATCCGGAGCGGGAGGTCACCGACGAGGAACTGGACGGGGCGACGCTGCTGCTATTGGTGAGGTGGCGGGGTCGAGGAAAAAGCTCAGGCGCGGGCACCATAGGAGGAGCACAGGAGAGGAGCTCAGTGCAGGGGGCGCGAGGGGAGCTGCTGGTGCTTGCGGCCAAGGTGGCTGTGAGCAGAGGAGGCGAGAGGCCACAGGCGAGGGGTGCGAGGGCGATGAGGAGGGGAGCGGGAGCTGTTCTCGTGCATGTGGCGGCGCAGGGAGGGGAACAAGGGAGAGAGCGAGGGATCGAGAGGAGAGGAGGCGAGCGCTAGGGTTGGGTTAGGTAGGCTGCGGCTGGGCCTTGGGCCAACTGGTGCAGCTGTTGGGCTGCCTCTCTCCTTACTTCTCTTCTAAAACATAAAAAAAAGGAAGGAGAAAAAGAGAGAAGAGCAAAGATTAGGGAAAGAATTGGGCATAGGGTATGGAGAAGGTTGGAAAGGAAATTATGAAAGGCGTATAATTTAAACTACAAGTGTGTTTATGGGTGATTCCGAAAGAATGAAATACTTTGTTATAGCTCCCTAATAATATTGGGAGGATATGTTATAAAGAGAAAACACCATGTGAATTCCCTCGATTTAAATGGATCGGAGATCCATACAATTTATTTATCTGAGATTTTACAAAAGGGGTGCATGATGACATGATGCAATGCAAGAGATGCAACAAACAAAACAAATCACACGACGAAACTCAGAGTATCTGGAAGTCTTCTGGAGCGTCGGTCTCGGGGCGTTACGCAACGCTACTACTAGAGGAAAAGAAAACCGGCCTGAGCGCCCCCACCCCCTCACTCTCACATTATCGATCCCCCTTTGCCTGCCGCCGCCGCCGCGGTTAGGGTTCCTCCCCGGCAGCCTCACCCCCATCAATGGCGCCGTGCGCCGCCACCATGCACGGTCGCCTCTCGCCTCCTCCGACGCTCCAGTCCCGTAAGTCCCCCTCGATCTCCTCCTCCCTACGCGCGCCACCACTAGCTAGCTAGGCTCCGATCGATTCGCCGCGGCGGCTCGAGTGAGTCGACGACCTCGCGCATGGTGGGGCAGTTCTTAGGCACGATGTGCACGCAGTTGTACGCCACCATGACGGCCTTGGCTAGCCCGAAGTCCGACAGCTTCGCTGTGAAGTGCGTGCACGGTTGTTTTAGGTGGAAGTGTACCAAATTGTTGTGTATTTGTTGACATTTATACTACGTGGTTATCTTATCGGTGGTGTCAAGTAAGGTGGCTGGGTTAGGTGATCATACTAGTTGTATACAAGGTGTGGTTGATTTAGACTGGTGCGACTATGTTGGCCGGCTCTTGCAGCTTGTGCGTTCTAGCTGGTGCTAAATATGGCCTAGCCTAGGAGAATTAAGAACACAACAACTGGTCAATTTTGTATCCTCGAGTGCATGTTTCGCTTGCACAGAAGAGACAGAAAAGTAGAGAGAGTAGAGAGAGGGGTTAGGTGAGAGTAGAGAGAGGGGTTAGGTGAGGAACTAATCCAGATGCACAAGTTTGGTCAGCCAAACTTGGTCGAATCCAGGAGACAGAAAAGGAAGCAGGTAGAGGCGGGAGGGGGGGTGTCGGTGTCAAAACCGGCGGATCTCGGGTAGGGGGTCCCGAACTGTGCGTCTAGGCGGATGGTAACAGGAGACAAGGGACACGATGTTTTACCCAGGTTCGGGCCCTCTTGATGGAGGTAAAACCCTACGTCCTGCTTGATTAATATTGATGATGTGTGTTACAAGAGTAGATCTACCACGAGATCAAGGAGGCTAAACCCTAGAAGCTAGTCTATGGTATGATTGTTGTTCGTCCTACGGACTAAAGCCATCCTGTTTATATAGACACCGGAGAGGGCTAGGGTTACACAGAGTCGGTTACAATGGTAGGAGATCTACATATCCGTATCGCCAAGCTTGCCTTCCACGCCAAGGAAAGTCCCATCCGGACACGGGACGAAGTCTTCAATCTTGTATCTTCATAGTCTTGGAGTCCGGCCGATGATGATAGTTCGGCTATCCGGACACCCCCTAGTCCAGGACTCCCTCAGGGGGGATTGAGGGCAGCAGAAAGGGAGCAAGTGAACTAACCTGAGCGAGGGGGGGGGATTAAGGGCAGCAGAAGGGTGGAGGCTTGGTTTCTTCTTCCTTGGCTACTGTCCCTGGAGTTGTGGCGGCGGCGGCGGTGCCTAGTGTTCTAGGGTTTAGAGAGGGGTTCTCTCTCTCGTCCTGCCTTGGCTTTTGTTTAGTGGCGGTGGTGGTGCCTAGTGTTACAGGGTTTAGAGAGGGGTTCTCTCTCTCGATTGAACGACTTTTGCTTGTCTGCTTGCGCAATAATGGCAATATGTCATTTATCTTTTTATTAGGCTCTGTTTGGGTTACATGATCTCTATTAAGTTATTGTTTGAACTGAACTACAATTTAGTTGTTATTTTGCTTGCCATGTGAACCTAATGTGTATTCTCTATGATGTGAACGTGATGTGTATATTATTCAAAACCTGATGTGTATTGAAAACTTTATGTTTACTTTTTGGATCCTTAATCCTTTAATCATATTGCTTTAGGGAAATGGCGCCACCACCACCACCACCATGTCGACGGTGCAAGTCAAGGTGCGCCAGTAGCCTTGCAACTGGCACGCTGTTCGACATCTACTTCAAGTCTAGTTTTCTTCATGCAGCGGTAATAAATTATATGAAACTAGTAACCACTATTTTGTTTTTAGTGTTATTGGCATTAATGCATCGTGTATATATCATTTTGCTTTTTGTACACAGATCGTCCCATGCAATGTGAGGTCAGAATTCAACAAGCTGACCGGAGACACTGTGACCTTTGAGGCTCCTGGGGGGCCCTACACTATGGAGGTCGAGAAAGGACGAAATATGACGCAGGTGGGAGGAGATGGATGGGTCCGTTTCATTGCCCACATGCGTATCACCGGTGGTGGGTTGATTAGCTTCTCCTTCAGAGCAGAAAGACCCAAGCTGGTTGTGATTTATGTCAACAAAGCAGAAGATGATGAAGATGATGAGGATGATGATGACCCACTTGGTGAAGCCATCGTAGCTCAAAGAATGAGGTTGAGCGAGGAGGAGGTGTGCAACCTATGGGACATCATGCTGCCACGTGCTGACTTCGTCGGGGTGCCATTCTTGACCCGCCTGACAAGTACCATGGTTGATCGGCATATCATGGTATGTTGCATTTACTGTAGTAATTTGATGATATGCTTTATTTTTATACTTAGTGTAGAGTCCGATGATATATATGCTTAGTGAATCTTATATGCTTTATTGTTATACTTAGTGTAGAGTCCGATGATATATATGCTTAGTGAATCTTATATGCTTAGTAAACCCGATGATCTATATGCTTAGTGAATCCGATGATATATATGCTTTATTGTTATACTTAGTGTAGAGTCCGATGATATATATGCTTAGTGAATCCGATGATCTATATGCTTAGTGAATCCGATGATATATATGCTTCGTGTAGAATCCAAAGAACTATTAATAGTGTAGAATCCATATATACTTATTAGTAGAATTCATGATTAGCATAAATGTAGTACTGTCTTTTGATAGTGTAGAATGTGTGAGGCTACTTATTAATTGATATGTTTTTCTTATTCAGAAATTGCCAAAGAGCCTATCCGAGAGTTGTGGTATCAAGCCTGATGAAGAAGGCTCTGCTGGAATACGCCTTACCACGAGGGGCTTTGTCACCACTTGTGCGTACGGCGTGGACACGGACGGTCGCACACACTTCAACTCGGTTGGGTGGAAGAGCTTCCTCGTTGGCAAGAATCTTCATGTTGGACATGCAATCCTAATTACTATCAGGAACACCTACCGCCTAGGCTTGAGGATGATGGTCATCATCGATATCATCTAGAACTACATATGGTTGCGTGTGGTTGCTGAACCATATATATGCTAGTATGACTACCTAGTAGACTTATCAACTATGATTTATCCATGCATTGTTAACTATTATATATGGGTTTGTGAGATTGTGTGGTTATATTAAATGTGGTATTGTCGTTAATGTTTGTGAGATGGTTCTGTGAACTTAGTCATTAATGTTTGTGAGATGGTTCTGTGAACTTAGTTTATTTGCACTGGACTTGTCTTGATTTCCATGAATATTGCATCTGACATCTGTTTTTTATTTTTTATTTCTATTTACGTAGTTGTAGCGTGGGGAGAAAATAGGACGCTACTACTACGTGATGATAGTAGTAGCGTTGGTAGAGAAAGAGGCACTACTACTAATTATCGTAGCTGCAACGCTTGTTTAGAAACACGCTACTGTTAAGTAATAGCTGTAGCGCCCTAGCAGTAGCGCGGGTGCCCGTGCTACTGGTATGTAAAAAACCAGCGCCACTAGTAAGGTTTTCTCTAGTAGTGTGAGTTGGTTTCGTGCCCTACAAACAATTCCTATCTTTTGTTACCGCTAATAGGAACTTGGGAGTGATTCTTTATTGCATTTTGAGGGATAATCATATGATCCAACTACGTTAGCATTGTTGAGAGGTTGCACTAGCGAAAGTACGGATCCTGGGCCTCATTTTTAAGCATTGCAATACCATTTTTTGTGTCTGTTTACTATTTGGTACCTTGCTGTTTTTATTTATTCAGATTATAAAAATATATTTCTACCATCAATATTACACTTTTATCACCATCTCTTCGCCGAATTAGTGCACCTATACAATTTTCCATTATATTGGGTGTGTTGGGGACACAAGAGACTTTTTGTTATTTGGTTGCAGGGTTGCTTGAGAGAGACCATCTTCATTCTACACCTCCCACAGATTAATAAACCTTAGGTCATCCACTTGAGAGAAAAATTGCTACTGTCCTATAAAACTCTGTGCTTGGAGGCCCAACACGAGTCTACAAGAATAAAGTTGCGTAGTAGACACCAAGCTCTTTCTGGCGCCATTGCCGGGGAGGTGAGTGCTTGAAGGTATATCTTTAGATCTTGCAATTGAATCTTTTAGTTTCGTGTTTTATCACTAGTTTGGTTTATAAAAGAAAACTACAAAAAATGGAATTAAGGTACTTGGGTGCTTAGTCACTTTCATCATGTTTATTTGATTTGTGTTTACTACTTTGATAATTTGATATGTGGGTGGGCCGGTGCTTGAGTGCTGTTTTTTACTTGAACAAGCCTCCCGCTTATGGTTATCCACTCTCGCAAGCATCCACAACTATGAAAAAAGAATTAAGATAAATCTGACCATAGCATGAAACATACGGATCCAAATCAGCCCCTTACGAAATAACACATGAACTAGGGTTTTAGCTTCCGTCACTCTAACAACCCATAATTTACTTATTACTTCACAATGCCTTCCCTTAGGCCCAAGTATACACAATGCCTTCCCTTAGGCCCAAGTATAGTGAAGTTTCATGTAGTCGATGTTCACATGGCAACATGAAAGGAAGCAACGACATACATATCATCAAAATATCAAACAAATACCAAATTCACATAATTACTCATAATCAGACTTCTCCCATGTCCTCAAGAACAAAAGTCTACTCACAAATCATATTCATGTTCAAGATCAGAGGGGTATTGAATATCATTAAGTATATGAACCTATAATCTTCCACCAAATAAACCAACTAGCATCAACTACAAGATGTAATGAACACTACTAGCAACCCACAGGTACCAATCTGAGATTTTAAGACAAAGATTGAATACAAGAGATGAACTAGGGCTTGAGGTGAGATGGTGCTGGTGGAGATGTTGATGAAGATTGGTCCTCCCACGAAGAGAGGGTCGTTGATGATGTCGATGGCTTTGATTTTCCCCTCTTGGAGGGAAGATTCCCCACGAAACGCTCCACGAGAGAGCAAAATTGCTCCTGCACAGGTTCCGCCTCGAGACGGCGGCGCTTCGTCCTGAAAGTCTTCTCTTCTTTTTTCCTTGCAAATGACCTCGTATAGCAGAAGATGGGCATCAGAGGCCCACAAGCTCATAGGGCGAGCCCCCTGAGCTTGTCGCTCCCTGGTGGCCCCCTCTGGAATTTCTTCCGCCAATATTTTTATATATTTCAAAACAATTCTCCGCAATTGTTTAGGTCATTTAGAGTTGTGCAAAATAGCTATATCTGTTGTAGCTCTTTCCAGTCTAGAATTCCAGCTGCTGGCAATCTCCCTCTTCATGCGAAACTTGCAAAATAAGAGAGAAAAGGGGTAAGAATTGTATCATAAAGTGAAATAATGACCCAAAACATAATAAATAACAGTAGGAAAATATGATAAAAAATGGACGTATGAGGATCACGGAAAAACAGAAGCTTGCGACTGCAGAAAAAGTGTGGCTCTCTGGGGGTTTCCTAATATTTGAGAATTTATAAAAATGGAATTAGGCTAGACGGAGCCTCGAGGGGCCCACAAGGTAACAAGGCGCGCCATGTTGCCTTGCTGTCTCCTCGTTCGTCCTCTCTGGACTCCTCCTAAAGTTTCTAGGGTCTCTTATGTAAAAAAAATCGTTAAAAAGTTTCGTAGCGTTTGGACTCCGTTTGATATTGATTTTTTGTAAAACAAAAAATAAGCTGAAAACAACAACTCGTACTAGGCACCGGGTTAATTGGTTAGTTCCCAAAAATGATATAAAATATCATAAAATGCATATAAAGTATCCAAGATTGATAATATAATATCACGGAACAATCAAAAAATATGAATACGTTGCAGACGTATCACCTAATAATAAAGGCCTATTGCTTCTGGTGGTACGTCATGGAAATTGCCCCCAAAATTGCAAAATATTGCCCACCAATGTCACCTATCAATGATAAAAAATGTTTTATAAAGGGGAATCCCTCGCCTTGGCTGGCCCATGCACTAGGGACCTCCTATAGTGCGCTCTGCACGCCGGAGAAGATGCATCACGCCCATTTGGGCCAGCCCATGGTCAAGCGACCTGTTTCTTAAATTTCGTTTTTTATTTTTTATTTTTATTTTTCTTTTCTGTTTTCTTTTTTCAACTTTAAATAATATGGGGCTTCCATAAAGTTTTGTTTTTTAAAAAAAAATCATAATATTGAAATAAAATGCTTAATACATCATAAAATGTTTGTGGATTCAAAAATTGTTCACGATTTTATAAAACAAATCTTTGCTTATTAAAAAAATGTTTGGAAAATAAAAAAATGTTCATGGTTTTTTCTAAAGTTTTTGGGTGTTAAAAAAAATTAATGAAACTGAACAAAAATTCGCTAATTCGAAAAATGTTCATTATGAAAAAATATCCTAAAATTTAAAAAAACTATTCATGACTTACAAAATAGTTTATTGATTCATAATTGTTTTGCTGATTCAGAAAATGATCATGCATTTCAAAAAAGTTCATTAAACCAAAAAAATGTTTGTGAATTTCATACACTGTTCCACCAATTTCCAAAATGAAATTCTTTGATTGTACAAATGTTTAGAAAAATGTGCAGATTTTTTAAATGTTCAGATTTTTTTAATTTTTTTTGTAAATAGTACAAAATGTTCATGAATTCAAAAATGTTCTTGATTTTAGAGAATGCCAAAAATTTCTAAAAGTGTTTATAAATTTTAGAAATGTTCATGAGTTAATTTTTTTTCATGATTTCATGAAATTGAGAGTGATGGTGTATATCGGTGATGCAGTAAAAATATGGTCATAGTCATTGGAGATTATGGTTTATTTTTCCGTTACAATGCATGGACTCTTTTGCTAGTAAAAAAACGACGAAGAACCGAAAAACCGCTTCTTCAACAGTGTAGCAAAGGAAACAATGTAGCGAACGCGGAAGTGGGCGGTCCAATTTGCCTCGCACATGGGGGCGGATAAGAATTTGCCAGTGTAATTACATTCGATATGTGCCCCCTCCGCGGCCTCGACGGCGGCGGCGCCTCCATGGCTGGCCGGTGGTCGGTGCGGCACTGCGGCGAGGCGTTCGTGTGAGCTCTTCGATTGTTTCACTTTCTTCTCCTTTCTTCCCTGGGACAGCGGTAGTCGTGGCTCCGCCGGTTGTTAGCAACGACTGCGGCAGCGCCGGCGCCGGTCACCACCGTGATAGTCAACGCTGCTCCACGCACAATCCAGGCTCCCCTCCCGGCTAATTTTTTTAAAATAATATTTTTTTATTATTTTTCATAAATATTACGCTGGATAAAAAAATTTCAAAGATAATACACCGTCGGCCCGCTGCAGGCCGACTGGGCCTAGTCGGCCCACTGCAGGCCGACTGGGCCTAGTCGGCCCACAGCAGGCCGATTGGATTCCAGTCAGCCTACAGCTGGCCGACTGGACCCTGTCGGCCCACTGTGGGCTGATTGCGTCCTGTCGGCCCACTGTGGGCCGACTGGAGCTAATTAGCTCGTTGTGGGCTAATTGTTTTTGCAAAAAAACTAGGCATAAAAAATATATGTTTAAAAAATGTTACTCATGTAATTAAAAAATGTTAAACGTGTATAAAAAATGTTTCTGATGTATACAAAAAATGTACAATATATATGCAAAATTGTTGACATAAAAAATATGTTTTGAAAAGTGTTAAGCATGTATTTAAAAATTGTTAAATGTGTGTATAAAAATGTTCCTTATTTATACAAAAAATATAGAATGTGTATGAAAAAAAGTTGACACCAAACAATTATGTTTGAAAAATATGTTTGAAAAGTTGACATTTTTTCAAATACATGATTAAAAATTGTTAAATCTGTGTATAAAAAATATTTCTTATCTATAAAATAATATAGAATGTGTATGAAAAAAAGTTGACACCAAAAAAATATGTTTTAAAAAAATGTTCCAGTTCCATACAAAAAGAGCAACCAATCATATTTTTTAATTACACGATTAACATTTTTTTAAACATATATTTTTTTATGCCTATTTTTTTTGCAAAAACAATTAGCCCACAGCGGGCCAATTAGCTCCAGTCGACCCACAGTGGGCCGACAGGACCCAATCAGCCCACAGTGGGCCGACAGGGGCCAGTCGGCCAGCTGTAGGCCGATTGGAATCCAATCGGCTTGCTGTGGGCCGACTAGGCGGTGTATTATTTTTGAAAAAATTTTACCCAGCGTAATATTTATGAAAATTAATAAAAAAAATGTATTATTTAAAAAAAATTAGCCCCCTCCCGCTGGATGGACTTAGCTTAGGTATGCATAGTTGCATACCCTCACCCTCTTTTTTCCTCTGAACTAGTCAGCCTTTGCAAATCGCCCAAACCGCCTTGTTTGCTTCTTGCTGCTGAATAGTTCTTGTCTCTGAACTTTACAGAGTTGGTAACAAATCGAGATTTATTGTCATGTCTGATGTGTTGACATCCCAACATTTATGCATGCTTAGAATTTCAGAGGATAGTTTGGCGAGTGAAAGGAGAACATTTTGGCATATGCAGGAATTACGTTTTCTGCTCGTTTACCTGGCGAATCCTAATTCGTGTCAGTTGACCAAGGCTATTAAAATGTGCAGTTCTGTTGCCATGTATGTAACCCATCTTTCCTCTAATCCTCTTGCCACAGTCAGCATGATCGATGATGCTTCGATGTGTTCTCGGTTAAATCTATGTACCTGGATGTCATTAACTCTAGCGTCGTTTCTTCCTCCATTCACGTTTGGAAAGTAAAGGTCCCCTTAAGAATCAAAGTGTTTATGTGGTTTGTGCATAAACAAGTCATTTTGACTAAAGATAACCTGGCTAAATGCAACTGGATGGGCTCTTTTAGGTGCAGCTTTTGTGATCATAACGAAAACATCAAACACCTCTTTCTCAAGTGTTCGTTGGCTAAGATTCTGTGGCGATCGATTCATATTGCGTTTAATGTTAATCAGCCCACCTCTATCAACATATTATTTGGAACGTGGCTTGATGGGGTTGATTCCGATACTGCAAGACACATTCGTGTTGGCGTCTGTGCTTTATTTTGGGCAGTATGGAACTGCAGAAATGATTTAGTCTTTAACAGATCAACAAACATTCATTTTTTGCAGGTTATCTTCAGGGCCACGGCGTTCATCCGTATGTGGTCGCTACTCACTCCGACGGAGGCCAGGGAGCGTTTGGCTACTGCGTCTACCCGATGGGAGATGGTAGCGCGGGCTATTTTCAACCGGTTTGGATGACGGTCATGTAATATGATAGGCATGTAGTGCTCCTATTGTGTTTGCCAGCCGGTTGTGGCTTTGGTTTTTTTGCTCTTATGAGCTTTTTCTTTATTTTAGCATCTCGGTACTTGGCAACTTTGTTACTACTTTATCTTTTTAATAATATGAGCCGTATGCATCTTTCTAATGCAGAGGCTGGGGTAAACCCCCTTTTCGAAAAAAAATGTACCTTGCGCAGAGCTCTGTATTTGGTTTGGAGCTTTGGCTCAGCATGGTCCTCATGACCTGTAGATAGCCATGGTAATCCTTTTGCACCGCTTTTGTTTATTATTTATCTCTCTAGATATTTGGGATAGGAATTGCAAGTTTTTAGTACCTGGGAATACACATGACCTGATTAGTTGCCTGTCTATAGGGCCCTCTTGTGATTGTGAGATATATGTATACTAACGCCTTCAATTAAATATGATGTGTGTGTTAGGAATAAGCAACTTATATTTTCATAAGGCCATAGGTCGATATATATACATGTACAAGTGTGGAACATATGCAGGATACCCCTTATACAACGGGATAAATATAAAGGGGTACATGACTTATATTATAACTCTAACATCCTCCCTCAAACTCATGATGGATGAACAACACTGAGTTTGGAGAGATAAAAGCCATGTTGTGCTCTAGTCTGGGCCTTCGTCAGGAAATCCGCCAACTGTAACTCGGAAGGCACATACTGAAGAGCAATAACCTGATCCTGCACACCAGTGCGCACATAAAAAGCATCAACACCAATATGCTTGGTGATCTCATACTTCACAGGATCGCGCGCAATGCTAATAGCACCTGTACTGTCAGATAAGAGCAGAGTTGGTGTAGTGACAGAAACACCAAAATCCCGAAGTAACCACCGTAACCAAGTCACCTCTGCCGTCAAAAGAGTCATGGCTCGCAACTCAGCCTCAGCACTCAAACGGGAAACTGCAATCTGTTTCTTCGTCTTCCAGGCAATGAGAGAACCGCCAAGAAATACACAGTAAGCAGAAAGTGAACGGCGATCGGAAGGATCACTAGCCCATGTAGTATCCGAATAGGCCTGAAGCCGTAAAGAACTTGAGCTAGGAAAGAATAGATGGTGAGAGATCGTGCCCCGAAGATATCGAAGAACACGAAGGAGATGACTATAGTGAACCGATGTGGGAGCAGAGACAAATTGACTCAGAATATGAACCGGATAAGAGATGTCCGGACGAGTGACAGCTAGATAGACAAGGCTGCCAACGAGATGACTATAACGCGTCGGGTCAGGGAGAGGATCACCATCAGTAGCACGGAGGTGAACATTGAGCTCCATAGGAGTCTCAACAATGTGCTCGTCAGTAAGAGCAGCACGAGCAAGAAGATCCTGGATATACTTTTCCTGGGATATAAAAAATCCATCAGAGGTAGAAGAGACTTCAATCCCAAGAAAGTAGCGAAGAGGTCCAAGATCAGACATAAGAAACTGCTCACTAAGACGGGCCTTTACAAAGGCAATATGCTCGGGGTCATCCCCAGTGATGATCATGTCATCAACATAGAGAAGAAGAAGAGTCCGACCACGAGGAGAAAGGTGAATAAACAATGCTGGATCATGAGCACTTGCTGAAAAACCAGCAGCAGTGACCACAGAGGCAAAATGCTCGAACTAGGCGCGGGGGGCTTGCTTAAGGCCATAGAGAGAGCGACGAAGACGACATACCATGCCATCAGGAACAGAATACCCAGGTGGTGGCTGCATGTACACCTCCTCACGCAGCTCACCATTAAGAAAGGCATTCTTAACATCAAGTTGAGATATAGACCAGTGGCGTGCAGAGACAACGACAAGAAGTGTACGAACAGTGGTCATATGGGCCATAGGAGCAAAAGTCTCTTCATAATCACGACCATGCTCCCGCTGAAAACCACGAGCCACAAGATGAGCTTTGTGACGCTCAAGAGAACCATCAGAGCGAGTCTTAACCTTGTAGACCCACTTACAAGTGATGGGACGGACTCCGGGAGGAAGAAAAACAAGATCCCAGGTACCAGTGCGTTCAAGAGCAACAATCTCCTCTGCCACCGCAAACTGCCATTCAGGATGAACAACAGCCTGATGATAAGAAGTCGGCTCAAGAACAGCAGCACCAGCGGTGGGAAATCCAAAGCGATTAACATGCGGACGAGGACGAGAACGCAAGCCATAAGTAGGCTGAGAGGAAGATGACGACTCATCCACAGAGGCATCCACAAGTCGTGAATGACGAGTGTAATGCTGAGGAAAAGATGGAACAATAGAAGGAGGAATCGCCAAGGTAGAATCGGGGGTGGCGATGAAGAAGTCACCGGAGATGAAGGTGTAGAATCCGGTGACATGCTAGGCGAGGAGATCGGAGAAGATGGTGGCTGCAAATCGACTAGAGGTGGAGAAGCAGAGGGAGTGGAACGACTAGGCATACACTACTAGGGAAAAGCCTATACATAGAAAGTTACTAGTAGCGAGGGTTAAAAACCCTCGCTACTGCTATCAACTTAGTAGTAGCGAGGTTTAAAAACCTGTGCTACTGGTAAGTAGCGGTAGCGAGGGTTTTTAACCCTCGCTACTACTAAGCGGTCTCTACCGTGCCCCCCGAGACATGCCATAGTAGTAGCGCGGGTTTTTAAAACCTCGCTACTACTAAGTTTGATAGCAGTAGCGTTGGTTTTTAGCCCTCGCTACTACTAAGTGGTGCCATAGTAGTAGAGAGGGGGTAAAAAACCGCGCTACTACTAAAGGTCCCATTTTCAAACTCTACCCCCCCCCCCCCGCGCGGACCGCCTTTTCAGTTTAAAAAAAACTAAAAGAAAATGATGAAAATGTCAAAAAATAAAAGAAAATAAGTTTCCCATGTGATATATGGTCTAGTTGTTGGGAAAATTTGCAAATATGAATTTTGACTTTATTTGCAAAATCTCTCGAGAATTTGTAAAAATGGGCATAACTTTTGCATACTAACTCGGATGAAAAAGTTTTTTATATGAAAAATCATCTACTCGAGAAGTTACATCCAAATTTAACGGGGGGGGGGGGACCCCGTTGAACATTTTCAAAATCCTCAAAAACCAAACAGAAAAAAAGTTACGGCGCTTTTAAGATCTAGAGTGGAAAAAATCGAAAAAAATTCAAATTGTGTGGTCAAACTGTGGTCAAACAATGGTCAAACTAATTATTCTAGAATATTAGTGTTACTAAATAATTATTTTAGTTTTTTTGAATTTTGGTCAAATCTGGTCAAACTATGGCCAAACTGTGGTCAAACTGTGGTCAAACTAATTATTCAAGAAATATTAGTGTTACTAATTTTTTAGAACAATAGTTTCAAACTTAAATAGTGAAATGTGTGACTTCATGCTCAAGCTAAATTCCTGAGGTTAATAGGATTGACATCTTACTATTGTCAGGAAAACAACAAGTGCAGACTTGGAAACGAGGGAGAATAGAACCCGGAAGTTAAGTGTGCTCAGGCTGGAGTAGTGAGAGGATGGGTGACCGTCCGAGAAGTTAGATGATTTGGAATGATGAGGGGTGATTAGAGATTAAATTGAGCAGCGATGAGGGGTGATTAGAGATTTGAGGTTAAAATAATTCAGAAATTTGAAATTAGGGAAAAAAATCAAAATATTTTTTTGAAAAAATTCAAAAAAACCACGCGCTGGTAGTAGTAGTGCGGGTTTTTACCCACGCTACGGCTATACGTTAGCTGTAGCGCCTTATTAGTAGCGCCGGCCCCCGCGCTACTAATAGGCCCAAAACCCGCGCTGCTGCTAGGCTTTTCCCTAGTAGTGATAGGCGCGACGGGGGTGATACGTGAGTAAGGAGAAGTGAAGAAAGAGATATCCTCCACTGAAAAAGTCGAGGAAGATGGGCGTGGGTAGAAGGGACGAGACTCATCAAAAGTCACGTCTTGAGAGATATGCAGCCGACGACCGATAGGATCCCAACAACGATAGACCTTATGCTCATCACTGTAGCCTAAGAAAACACACTCAACAGATTGAGCAGTCAGTTTGGTGCGTTCGCGAGGGAAAAGAAGCATAGCAAACACAACCAAACAAGCGAAGCATCGAATAATCGGGAGAACGATCAAAAAGACGCTCGAAAGGAACACCACCCTGTAGAGTAGCGGAAGGCTGTATATTGATAAGATAGGTGGAGGTGGAGACGGCCTCAACCCAAAAATGAGGCGGGAGAGAGGCAGCAATCATCAATGCACGAGCCGTCTCAAGAAGATGTCGATGCTTTCGCTCAGCCACACCATTCTGAGCATGAGCACCAAGACAAGAGAATTGAGAGAGAGTTCCTTGCTCAGCAAGAACACCACGCAACATCTTAGAGATATACCCGCCAGCGGAGTCAGCACGAAAAACACCAATGGGTGAAGAGAACTGAGTATGAACTATGGCAGCAAAACGCTTATAAATAGACAACACCTCAGTACGAATAGTCATGAAATAAAGCCAGGTGTAACAAGAGAAATCATCTATGAAAATAATATAGTATTTATGACCACCTTTCGAAGCGAAAGGAGCCGGACCCCATACATCGAAATGAACTAAATCGTAAGGACGCTTAGACACTGACTCACTATGTGAATGTGGTAACTGAATCTACTTGCCAAGACAACAACCCTGCCACTCTAAAGAGACATCTCCTGAGACAGACCCCAGAAGACCTCGACAAACTAAAGAAGACAACCGAGAACCATACAGATGACCAAGTCAATGGTGCCACTGCTTGAAGGAACCAGTAACGGAGGCGACAGAAGCGGAGGAACTAGCGATGGTGGTGGCAGCGGAAGGAACATGAAGCCAGTCCAACTCCCAAAGACCCTGAGAATCATGGCGGCGAGGGCCAGCCCCAACCAGAGTGTGCGTGCGACGGTCCTGGACAGAACAAGAGTCAATGTCAAGGATGACGCGACAACCAGAATTAGTAAGTTGACCAGCAGAAAACAGATTCATGGTAAGTCGAGGAACATGAGCAACATCAGGAACAGAATAAGAAGGAGTGAAAAGATTGCCTCTACTCGCAACAGAAAGTGGAGTACCATCAGCAGTGAATACATGAACAGGAGAATCCAGCGATCGAAGAGAGGACAAAGTGGAAGAATGAGAAGACATGAAAAGAAGCTCCAGAGTCCAGAACCCATGGGGATGTACCTGACTGTGGAGAGGGCGATTGCTCAGTGCGGGAAGCATCAGTCACAGAACCAGCAGTACCCGTCGAGGAAGAACCTGAAGCCGCGATCAGACACTTAAGTCTCAGAATGTCCTGCTCGGTCAAAGCAATGGCTGAAGCTGTCGAGGGAGATGATGAAGTCCCTGAAGATGATGATCGCGCCTTGCGCAGGTGTTTTCGCTTCATGTAGCACTGGGACTCAATATGACCATCATTGTTGCAGTAGTCACAATGTGGACGGGGGCGACCTGAACCTCCAGAAGGAGTGGGCAAGAGCGGCGGAGCACTCGAGCGAGAAGGGATCGGTGCATCAGGTGGAGTGGAAGAAGCCCGAGTAGCAAGCACAGAGGGAACCTCCAGCAAACCAGCACCACGTAAGCGAGTCTCCTCAGCATGAATCTCTGAAAGCGCCTCCATGAGAGAAATACGGCCACGAGCAAACAACTGAGCACGCCGGGGCTCAAACTCCTTACGGAGCCGAGACAGGAACTCGTAGACGCGATGAAACTCCAAATTGGCCTGGACAGCCTGGCAACAGGGGCAAGTACGACAACCAGCACTGCGGAGAGAATCAAGCTGGCGCCAAATAGCAGAACTCTGTGCATAGAAGTCATCAACGGTAGAGTCACCCTGCTGAAGAGCATGCTCCTGACGGACCACAGAAAGGTATAAGGCATCACCAAAGGGCTCATAGCGCTGACGAAGACACGTCCACATCTCAAAGACAGTAGGAAGACCCAGAAACTCAGAAGCAAACTGAGGCAGAATACTAGCAGTGAGAACAGCTGCAGCACGAGCATCATCATCAAGCCACTAGGTGTAAACAGACAGAGCACCATGATACGTCTGAAGAGCCTCCTCATAAGCCAAAACCCTCTCATCATAAGCACGATCAGTAGCCTCATCAGCAAGCTTAGCCGCATCCTTGGCGGCCTGATTAGCATCCGTAGGAAGAACCAGTGGAGTCGGCGGAGTAGGGGCAACCGGAGGAACCGGACGTGGCGGACAACAGACCTCGCCAGAAAGAACACCCCAGAAACGGATGCCACACATGTGAATGCGCATTAAGCCAGTGAACTCGGTGTAGTTAGTACCATCAAAGATCACCGGTGAGCGAGGGACAACAACATAGCCTGATGCAGCAGACATTTTTTTACAGAATCTGACGAGAGAGCTTCCAATCGGGAGACGAGGCCGGCTGGGGAGCGGGACCGACTGGGGAGCGAGCGATCGGGCCGGCTGGGGAGCGAGCGATCGGGCCGGCTGGGGAGCTAGCGATCGGCTAGATCTTCGATCCGGTCGGGAGATCGAGGACGGGGCCTCTGTGAGCGGAACCGGCTGGGGAGCAAGGCCGGCTGGGGAGCGAGCGATCGGGCCGGCTGGGGAACGAGCGACCGGGCCAACTGGGGAGCGAGCGATCGGGCCGGCTGGGGAGCGAGGCCGGCTGGATCTACGATCCGATCGGGAGTTTGAGGACGGGAGCTTCAAGCGGGAGCAAGACGAGCCGGACGAGATCGATCCGATCGGGAGACTCGGGAGATGGAAGCCGCTTCGATCGGGGAGGAGAGACAGATCAATAGCACGAGTTGCAGCGTGCAAAAAATTGACCTAGCTCTTATACCATGAGGCCATAGGCCGATATATATACATGTACAGGTATTGAACATATGCAGGAAACCCCTTATACAACGGAATAAATACAAAGGGGTACATGACTTATATTATAACTCTAACAGTGTGAGCCTCGGACATTACTGAGTTTATGACCACTTGTCGAGGTGTCCACCTGCAGATTCTGCAAACTCCCAAATAACATGCTTACCACCTTTGTCATTGATCGCTGGTTTCTTGGGTTCCACTGAATAATCTGCAGTATTTCTGGTTAGTTGTGTAAAAAACTGAAAATCCTTCTCATTTTTTTAGCATGGCAGAATAAGCACTTCTTCATGTACAAGAAGGACCGCGATGGTGTGGGCAACTTCATATCAAGTAGTGATATGGATGGGCTTCAGTCATGTCGTGATAATCAGGTAAATCGCACAACCTCCTCTCTGTTATTATCTTAGCTATTCATTTGGTTTGATATCTCAGTTGCTTGAGCTGGTCAACTTCAATGTGCTTTTGAGCCAGTTAGCCAACAGGCACATTCCACCAAAATTTGCAATTTGCTATCTCTGTATTCAGGTGGATTTAGGCAGAATCTTGAATAAGGCCCATACTTCTACTCCAGGACATGCACAAGACAAGAAGTTTCAGAACATTCATCTACCTTTTCTTTTCGATTAGAGCATTCATATGGTGTTCTTGTATGTGGAGCATTCTTGTCTACGAAATACGTTAGACACGGAATCAGAGGAAGAGATCTGGTTAGTCACATAAATGGTAAACTTCTTTGTTTTTTTCTCTTAATGAAAAGGCAGCGGTTCTGCTATTTGCTCGGAAAAAGAAAACATAAATGGTTGACAAACTCAGAAAGTAAAGATGGTTTTCCTAGAAGACCGGAGCTCCTGTTTTTGTTGAAATAGAAGGGGGGGGGGGGGGGGGGGAAGGCCTAATAATTTGACATTTGTACAAATCTCTTCCATTCTACTTCCAGCTGAAACTTCTGAGGGCCATTTTCAAGTTTTTCACGAGCTCAACTGCGGACAGAACTCCCTCTTCGATCTGGAGAAAAGTGAGCATGTCAATCTTCTGATCATATATTCATTAGAATTATATACTAACAAATCACAGTTTATTCTCTTGCAAGTTGTTACTACATTTGCACAATGTATATATGAGCAAGGCAGAGGGGCCTTGCCTTTGCCGTGATGGTGATGTTGAGGCAGGAGCCCGTAAACGGTATGATGTTGGTGTTTATGATCGACAGGCCCTGATTTTCGAGCTCGGTCAGGATCATCACCAGCACCCCTCTCCTCTTCTTGCAGCAGATATTCAGTAGTGCCGTGTTCCCTCGGATGCTGGCCTCAATGTCTGGGCTCGAGTACCCGGACCTGGAGCCGCTCCCGCTGGGGCCTGCTGCATCGTTGTCGGGAGGGATATGTTGCATTTGCTATCGAACACCATGGACTCTGACGACCTCCGTGAGCCTTGCTCTAGGGCCTGCACCTTCTCCTCCAGCTGCTTCACGTAGTCGATGGTACTCCCCAGTAGAGAGAGCTTGTCAGTCTGAATAATATGGCAATGACCAACTATTTAAGCTGCAGCCTGCAGGTACCTGGTGTCTGGTGATCACATAAATGGAGCCAAGCTGTCTTGTCACGCACCTTTTTGAGTCCGGGGACGATGGTGGCCAAGGACACGAACTGCTGCTGCAGCTTCTCCCGCCGCTTGCGCTCGGCGATGACGTGCTCTTGCGGCGCCCTGCCCAACCTCTCCGGCGCCTGCAGCTGCTGCATCATCCCTTGGACTCCATTGCTCTGCCAGCCGGAGAAGCTCAGGGTGCTAGCCTGGCCAGCTCCGACGGAGAGGAAGTTGGATGATGGCGGCGGAGACGGTTGCCCCAGCTCGTTCTTCACCATTGCCGATCCGAATGGTAAGCTCGGCAATGACGACGAGCCCCCAAAGCTCGGGAAATTGGAGCTGCGAGATGGATTGAACGTCGGGATTGCCATCGGCGGCGTGTAGCACTGCGCTTCACGGCCAGGTAGCGGTGGCTCTGCAAACTGCTGCCCCCTACCGGGTACAGGTACTGGACCCCCTTCTTCCTGGTACATGTAAGCTAGCTCCTCCTGTTCCTGGCATGGGCCATTGCAATAAGATGTCACAAAATTATGCATAGCTAGCTTTAACTCGCAGCATCTTATCCGCAAAAAGAAAATTTAACTCGCCGCATCTGAACTTGTAGATGTTACAAGTGATTACGATTGACGACCAGATTAATATGCTTACCGTCTGCGTAAGCCATTGGTTTGGTTGCTCCATCATATCACTGCGTACACAAGAAAAGCTTGATGATTAAGACACATACAAGCTCAGAGGAAAACCAATCTAGAAAGGTAGAATTTCTGGCGAACACATACCTGAAACCTCTGTCCTCTGCGTTTCTTGTGTTCTCTTCTTTCTTGACTTCCTCCCTGTCTTGCTTACAGAGGCATGCACATATAACGCAAACAGTATGTACTTGCAGGTTTGGTTTCACAGTCCGCACTCCGTGCGAGCTTCAGAATTTCTTTCTCAACACCTTTTCTCTCCGGTGCTTGGCCTGAGTGCCTGACATCGCAACTCCCATCTCTGAAGATCTCCTGCGTCCTATCTTTAATACACCCGAGAGATCCGTGATCTGAATCCAGTTCAAAAAGAAACTCGTTCTGTCGCGCACCTCCTCAACTCAACCTGTCTGAAGGTTCAGTAGGTCCGATGAAAGTGGCATTGGGATATATAGAAAACTAGTGTGCACGCACGCATTGTTGCCGGACGAGGTCTGTTTCACTCGCAAGTGCGACGGTTGCAAGTTGTTGGGGTGTCGAATGCGACACTTCGTGAAGGATGAGTACACTCTAGTGTACATTTTCCGGATAAGCTTGGTGTTGGAGGGAAAGTACAGTGGTTATGAACTCCACTAGTATGCATATACCAATACCATACTATCATTTTGTCGATTGTTTAGGAGACCCATGTGATTATAGCGCTGCATCCTTTGTGCTGAGCCTGCAAGCTTTATGTTAACTAGCAAATATGCCCGTGCGTTGCAACGGGAGACAAAAAATTATGGCTAACAAAATAAGTACTCCCTCCGTTCGGAATTACTTGTCATAGAAATGGATGTATTTAGAAATTTTTTAGTTTTAGATACATCTATTTCTGTGGCGAGTAATTCGGAACAGAGGGAGTATGACATAATATCCTGATATATGAGTGTACTCTATTTTAACACAGTGGCTCACCATGTTGTCATTTTATGTCCTCATCCTAGCCGATGATGGTCGCGATGTGCACGTGATCACAATGCATTCGACGCGGTAAATCCCAAAGCTATGAGTTTGCCAGTGCATGCCACACTTGTCATTATGTTGCACAAGGGAACGTTTAAAACTTTAAAAATAAATCTCATACCACGAACTACTCTCAACACCAAGATATATAAAGACTTTCCAAAAACTAATCGAATTCTAGACATAAAATACTTTTGAATCAATGAACAATTTTCCAAATCGACAAACATTTTTTTTGAAATTTTTTATTTTCTCAAAAAACATCATGAACATTAGTTTTGATTACAAAAAAATTTAGATGTATGAACCGGTTTCAAACTCATTAACATTTTTTGACTCAACAACCATTTTTTGAATTGATGATATTTTTAGATTGGGGAACAAATTTTTAAAAATCAAATGTTTTATTTTTATTTTTGTGAACATTTTCTAAAATGCCATGGAATTGTTTTTCGGATTCCCGAATATGTTTTGAATACATGATCATTTTTTCAAAATCATGAACATGATTTTATTTCCCAACCAGTTTTCCAAATTGTGATTTTTGTACAACTTTGCGAACAGTTTTGCAAAACCACCAACATTTTTTGAATCTGCAAAAATTTTATGATTTTCTAAATTCTCATATATTTTATGATTTTTCAAACATTTTTTTTAAAACTCGCAGCTTTTAGAATATTAAAACCCGAATTAATTTAAAAAAGAAAGAAAACAGAAAAGACAAATAAGTAAAATGAGAAGAAACAGGGGAGTAAAGCCATGGGCCGGCCCATGAACGCATACATGGATGAGAAAACAAAGATTAAATTTGTGCAAGCTGGGGATCGAACCCTGCCCTCCTCGGTGGAGGAACGATCGGCCAACCATCCTGCTGCTTGTTGTTCTGCCACTTCTACTCGTCGCGCCCCTATAAATCAGCGAATGAGGTGGCGATTTTTAGTCCGAAAACTTAAATCGTTTTCCACTTACGGGTGGCATTGGTGGGTAATTTTTACCACCTTGAAGGGTAATTTCAATGACGGACGACCAGAAGCGATAGCCGCTTTATATATATATATATATATATATATATATATATATATATATATATATAAAGATAAAGATTACACAAGCAAATCCCAGGAAAGCGGCTCCAAATCAAAGTGCAAATACAAGACAGCTGTCTGGAAGAAAGTACAAACCTGAAGAGGGCACGAGAAGAGGACAAATGGCTTATATATTCGTTTGCTTCAATCCCATCAACGAGGTTAGGGCTTTAAGGTACTAGATTAGATACTCATCATGTTGTCGCATTGTTCTAGGTGCATGTGCAACTTGGAATATTTGATGACACCTTTCGGCTGCCACGAGCAACTTCGCTGCATATAAGATTGGTATGCAAAATTCTGCCTAGATTTAGTTGCTTCTTATCGTTCTGAATTTACTGCTAGTTACTCCCTCCGTTCCAAAATAGATGACTCAACTCTGTACTAACTTTAGTATAAAGTTGAGTCATCTATTTTGGAACGGAGGGAGTAACTAGCAGTAAATGCTATGGTTAAGTACATTTTCAGCTTAATTAGAAAAAACTTTGTAAATTTTGAGGAGCACACATTCTGATTTATTATCTCACATCTGGATACATTTATTAGTTCACATTCATATACATCGGCCAATTAACCATGACCAAAATGGAGCAGCGCAAATGTTTCAGGCCTATATACGGCTGTCGAAATTTCTGCTCCAAGTTTCTGCTCTTGTAGACTCAGACTCTAAGCATGGCATAGTCCTTGGTTTTCTTGCCGTCAAGTTTGCTCGAGAAAACAACCTTAGCAACCTCGTCCACCCTCAGGGTCTTGTATTTCTTGAGCTCGGCCCCAACTATTTCAGATAATGGGCCCACGCTCATATCAAACTTTGGGAGGTGAAAAGCAGAAATGGACATCCTCTCCTTGTGAGGATTAACGGTGACCCTGTGCTCAATGCTTTGGTACTTTCCGTTTGTCATTATCTACAAATAAAGAGTGCTCATGTTAATAGTTGGGGACTTCTTCATTAGAGTGAGTATATGGCATTTTACTTTCCATGGTCTTGCAAAATACTAATACAATGTTGGAGATGTCTTAATAAGAAAAGGATAACAAATTAATATATCAACGGGTGCATAGATCGATATACCTCAAGAAAGTCACCAACATTCACCACCAATGCCTTGGGGTGGGGTTTTACCGGCACCCATGCATCTTGTCTCTTGATCTGGAGCCCTCCCACCATATTCAACTCCCATACCAGCGTTAGCATAGAAATGTCGGAATGTGGTGAAATCCCCAAAACCTTATCATGAGCCACGGGGCATGCAGGGTAGTAGGTCATCCTCAATGCCTGACTCACGTATGTATCACTGGGGAGATCAACGCCTAGGTTTCTAGCGATGATTGCCATGAGCGAGCCAGTCACCCTCATCAGCTCAGAGGAGTACGACTCAATGGATTCCCTGTTGCATTGAAAAAAAATCATATCAGAGACAACGCTTCTTGTTGTTTCAAAATTTAGCTAGTCATGGTATAGGACTTAAAATGTGTATATGTAGTGTAAATACTGAAAATGCATGCTTGAATCTCGACGGCAATTGACCAAGATAATTACCTGAAGCTGACAGGAGTTGTAGGCCATGGTCTCATTTCACGATCGTGAGGTGGCTGGGTCACTAGGTAAAGCCTGTCACACCAGTCGAGCGTTTGATGTTCGGACTCAACAAATGCTTGGCCATAGCCTTGGAGGTCTCCAGGCAACTGGCCAAATCTGTTCTTCTCATCGAGGGGAAGCCTGAAGAAGTGCTCGAGGTCGTTCCTCATGTTTTCAAGAACTGTGTCAGGAATTTCATGGTTTTTCACCTGTAAATTGTATGTATTATATGTAATGGCTCCTTGGAGATAAACTGCAGTATTTCTTTCTGAAATGATATATAAAAGGTGATAAACTTGGAATAGAAATATAGGATAGCTTAACTTTTTTTTTTAATTAGCAGAGTGACCTGCGCATTTCCGCGGCAAAATTTTCTTTACTCTAGAGACCTATTTATTTGCTCATGTAAGGCAACAACATAGTTATTGACATATATTTGCTGATGGTAAGGAATTATTACTTGATATGATTTGTTCCTTCTAGTTCTTTTTGCCAAATGACTATGTTTCATTTTCTCCTATAATAGCTTGTTTTTCCTGTCAGTGCACTTATTTTTATTGCATTGACTTGGCATTTAGTGGTTCTAACTTATTGCATACTCCCTCCGTCCGACAAGTATTTCCGGACGGAGGGAGTACTAAACATCTGTTTGGTGGTTACAACCATTACGGTTTTAGCCGCGACAACATTCGTTCTCCGTACAATATGTTGCAGGCATGCTATATGTGATATTTATGCTCCATCATTATATATATATATAAGTTTTAGTTTGAACTGTAGATCTAAAATGTTTTTTTTGCGAAAATATCTAAAATGATTGGCTATTTTTATTAAATTCATTCTGGAAATTAAGTATTTGTGCACTTCTATCTTTTAAGTTCTTTTTGGTCGCCGCTCGCACTCCGTGCAGTATATAGCTGAGAGTATCTCTTGCTTTATTGGCCATTTGATTCTGTTGCATGTCCATGTCCATATATATCAAACCCCCTCTGCAATAAAAAATATTTTCTGACGTTTAATAATACACAGATCCAAGAGGAGATGTAACAGGCTAACACCTAGCACTTAGCCTCCATGTGTTTCTGTTTGCAGCTAGTACTATCGATCCGATCCGAGCCCTCCCTGACAAAAAATATATTCTCAAAATTATAGAGCGGACACAGGTCTTTATGTCTTTAATTTGACCAACAAAACGTGTGCACACGGCGATGCAAATGGGCACCCTCTGAACCTTATTCAGTTCAACCAAATTAATTGAGTTTTCAAAATCACAACTGCCGAGATTTTGGTTCATCTGGTTGAACAAAAATCAATTTGTAACCTTATGTACATATTCTGCAGTGCTGATTTAAGAGTTGTTATGATTTTATACATCGCAGTCTACGAAAGCAAATACCTGGAAAAATGTTCAAACATGGGATCTTTTGACTTGGAACTAAATCATACCTGGAAGAAGCCCCACTCCTCACATGCGGACCTGAGCCTGGCCGCCTCCAGCTGATAGCTCCGGGGATCAAGGAGCCTACCAAGGTCGATCACAGGAATGCTCTGGCTGCTATTATCGCCGTGAGCAGCAACGACGACATCGTCGGCCCTCGCCGGCCTGATGTACCGCTTGATGGCCTCCTCCGTCAGCTCCGCCGCGTCCGCGGCCAGCGCCTGGACGTTCTTCACCGGCATGGTCTTCCCGTGCGACCATTTCCCTTCTGTGCTCTGCTTGGTCTCCATATTCTGCCTGTGTGTACCAAGGTAGGAGTACTTCAGATTTTTATAGCCGTGGAGAGCCGTGGCAATGAACACAAGCATTATAGACCTCTATCATTGAGTTGGACCACATGTTCAAAACAAACAACTCGGGCTCCACGAGGCACCCAATCAGCATTGTTGTCTGTGCCTAGAAAAGCGCAAGCAGCTAGTTGCCACCGGCTACTACTGTTCACAGCATGGAGAAATTTTGGCCTGGTGCTTTCAATCATGCATTATGGTTATCATTGAGAGGAGTTCACAAGGATGACAGGCACTCTGATGACCAGCTGTCAATCAAGAAGATAAAGGCAAGCAACAATAATGGCATTCAACATAGTGCTTCCACCCTTAAACGCTCCCAACTATCAAAATTAATTTTGAATATTTCAAAAACTTCTTAAACTTTTTGTGAATGTTCACAAGACATGTGTCCACACTCCACAGTCTCTGAAAAAAACCCAATTCGAAATACATATGGAGAAAAAAAACAGATTGGCATGAATTTCCCTTTTTGTTTCTCCACGTGTTATTTATTTATTTTGCGAATGCGCAAAAGATTTGCGTGTCGATGTATTAGAAGGAAAATGAAATGCACAAGAGAGTGGGTGCCGAAGGCGAACCGCACAACAGCCAGGGTCAGCGATTGGGCGATCCTATGTCCATGGCCAGTACAACGCCCACAAAGAGTGTTAATCTGCACTCCCTCTGTAAACAAATATAAAACATTTTAGATCACTAAAGAGGTAGTACCTCAGGACCTCTCGCAACCTAAATGCACCAGCTCTCGACCATGATCTTAGGGCAGAGCAGTTGGACCGTACACGATGTGGCCTGGAACGAGGAGAGCTGGTGCATTTAGGTGACAAGGAGAACGAGAGAAGGCGCACATCAGGCCACCACTCAGCCAACACCGGGTCCTCAGGCGTCTGTTGCCTGAGACCACATTTGCCCGGTGTCAAAGTCCAAGGCCTCCTTTGGTTCATAGGATAGAAATTTTATAGGAATAGGAAAATCATAGGAAGTGAGATGACATGCATCTCAATTCCTATAGAGGAAGAGATGTCAGTTGGTGCATAGGATAGGAATTTTTCCATTAAGTCTAGGCTAATGTTTTTTTCCTCCAAAATGTGAAGGATTGATTCCTATCCTACATAGGAATAGAAATCCATTCCTACGAACCAAAGGGCTTTAAAGGAATTTTTCCTTTGCAAATTCTATCCTATAGAATTCCTATAAAATTCCTACAAACCAAAGGAGGCCCAAATGGCCACGGAGTAACTGCAGCCCTGTGCGATGTTGTCTGGTGTCTCTGGTGCCATTCTTCAGAGGGCGCAGAGCCCGTGGTTGGCAAGGCCGTGACGGTGTCTTTTGTCGGCTCTCCACATGTATTTTGAATTTGGATTTGCACTTTTTTAGAAATTTTAGACGCATGTCTCATGGATATTCATAAATAATTGATTGTCTTGAAACATTTAAATTGACTTTCTGAGATATGGGGGCATGTGAGGAATAGGATCACATGATATGCACTCGATTCTGGAGTCTGTCGAAGGAGCCAAGCAGCTAATAATTCTAACATTTATGGTGCCAGATACCTTCTCATCTCCGGCTTCATTGGTGCTCATCCATGTAGTTGGGAGTTTTCCCACCTGAATATATTACCACTTAAATGGTTATAATGCCAAGAGATTGATCCACTTTATAACTGGATCAAAAACCTTAACAAATAGACCTGTTTATCAGAGAAACTAGGCCGAAAACCGTACAAGTACCAAGGTTAAGAGAAGATGAGAAAAAAGGGCGCCCAAGCACAGGCAAGGTGATGATCCTTCGGTCTGCTAGATAACCACATATTCATCTTGAACACTAAGATATTATTATTATTATTTAATTTAAGTGGCATCTGAAACTTTCTTTTCCATGCTACTCATTATCATCATCACCCATGATCTCTAGGTATCTGAAGGATCCGAGCAAAAAAAGGGCTCTTCAGTTTATGCTTTTGTCGTGGCTAAGGGAATGTCCAACATTGAACTCCTGGGAAGATGCTTATAGAAGAAAAAATAAATATCATACAATTGAAAAAGATCTAAGTGCCCTAACCCCCAACGCTAAACGGTAAATGCATATGTCAATTAAATGGCTAGGGCGCTTGCTGCGGCAAAGAAAAGGCTGAAGTGCCCGGTGCATGCCTTTGCTCTGATGCCGCTGCTGATGCTGGGATTTCATGGCCCAACTGCTAATCGGGCAGAATTTCAATGGGAAATCAATTTTAGCCCCTCTCAAGCGTCCAACATTAGAGATGGCCCTGTGGCTCCTTCAAGCAAAGCAGTGGATGTGCACACTTGGCCCTTAGCGTATTCTATTACAACATCTCCAAGAGATGACCAAAAATAGTCGACGTGTTAAAAAAAAACTGCTACTTGAATCACTTTGGAAAGAAAAGAAAAACAACTCCAGCAGATGCCTTATAAATATATGATGCTAAAAAATATACATCATGCACAAAATTTTGCTACAAGTGATGTAAATATACATCACCTCTGGTTGCTACCGCAAAACTGTTTCGACTGCGACCCAACTGCCCCAGACTCATCCAAGGCCGCGCAGTGAACCTTCACCCCACAACCACTGCTCCCGATTCCGGCCGTCTCGAGCCACACCGCCACCCTACAGGTCGTTCCCGCCGGCGAATCCGCCCGCCCTCGAGTTATAGCCCCGCCTTGCCCCCACAACAGCTGTCACCGTTGTCGCTCGAATCTGGCCACCTTTGTCCTCCCTGCCGCCAGATCTGTTGGTTCCGGCCGCCCATTAGTTGAATCCAGACACCCCGGTTTGATTTGTTGATTGCGGTCTCCTCCGAGGTTCTTCATCGCTGAGCTCCTTTGCCACCAGCCGGCTGCCAAGCTCCTCTGCCACCGCCGATGGAGATGCATTTCTTCCTTATTTTACAAAAGCAAGACATATATATAAAAAAGGAGCCCCTAGGGGGAGATGTAAGAAAAAAAATCACTACCAATTTGACCCTTGATACTCACTCCGATCGATATTAATTGGCGCTGCTTTAGTACAACTTTGTACCCAAATTTGCACTAAAGCAACATCAGTTAATATGGATCGGAAGGAGTACCAGTTTTATATTTGGTTATTTACTAAAATCTCATTTTGAAGGAGAAGGGGCAATATTACTTATAATAGTATTGATTTGCTTTAGACCCATCTTTCACCTGCCACGATCGGGGTGGCTACCCACCGTTGCCTCCAGGACGCCGGGCCCCAAGCCCCAGTGTGAGGCTCCGGACTTCAGGCCACTACGTGTCGGAGACCACAACCCGGTTAATTAACGGGGGGTGGGGATGGGGGGGAGGGGGACTGGCTTGGCACCTTCCACACCACAGAGCTGGCGGCGCGTGTGTACGACGCAATGACATTCTGCTACTTCCAGGATCGGACAGTGTACAATTTCCTAGAGAATTGCGATCACACGGATTTCCTCGCCCATGAAGTTTAGATCGTCCCCCGTGAAGAGGAGAATGCGCAACACTGAGGCTAACAATAACCTGTTCAAAAATTCGTCCGATTAACTAGGGACTGGCTTGGCACCTTCCACACCACAGGGCTGGCGGCGCGTGTGTATGACACAATGACATTCTAGTACTTCCAGGACCGGACAGTGCACAATTTCCTAGAGAACTCTGATGACACGGATTTCCTTGCCCATGAAGTTCAGATCGTCTCCCGTGAAGAGGAGAAGGCGCAACACTAAGGCTAACAATAACCCGTTCAAAAATTTGTCCGATTAACTAGTTGGGTTACTGAGTACCCGATCTAAGAAATCAACCGATTAATTGATTAATTGGCCAGTTAGCCTATTAACCCCCTACTCGCCAGCCAATCAAGCATCTACGAGTTAACAATTTCCTCAACGTAATTGCAAGAGGAGGGGTGGGGAGGAGGAGGATCACAAGAGGGACGCCGAGGTCGATGAGCTGTTGGACCAGCTCGAGATGGAGCTCTTCAACAAGGAGACGGAAGAGGAGGAGTAGAAGGTGAAGCCGTGGAGTAGATCTACGACCAATGACACGAGGCTAGCCCCTCCAGCAGAGGGGTGATGGACATCTCCTCGAACGAGGACGTCGACAACTACTGCTAGCGTGACACTACACCGTGGAGCTAGGTCTATCGCAACGTGGTGGCAGGGATTTGTGAGAGTAGTAGTGTTTTAGTTTGTTGTTTCATGTTTAATGTGCAAAATTTCGTACCAGAGTTCAAAATGTGCAATGTATTTATGTGTTTAGTTCATGTTTCAATTTTTTTGGGGCAACAGGGTTTGGAAAAATAAAATCTTTTCAGTTGCACAAAACCCTCCTCTCTCCTCACCTGAAACCAATTTTGGGGCAGCAATTTTTTTGTCATCTGTTGGATATGCTCTTACACTTCAGGAAACATGGTGCTACCAAAACAATGTTCTAGTCCTCCCAAAGCCTCCTGGCCAAATTCCCCTAGACCCATACTGAAAGAGCAATGGACTAGAGGGGGTAACGAAAATTCTATTTCAGATGTTAGGCTTTGGCACGTTTTAGCTTAAACTAGTTTGTTCTTGAGCAACTTGTGCACATGCAAGCTAACAAAAGAAAATCAGCAGAAAAGTAACTTCCAAGTAAATGGAGGGTTTAAGTTTAGATGGGTTTAAAAGAGAAAAGACCATTTTTCAACTTTGAACTTACACATTGGTTTATGAATGAACCCTCAACTTTAAAACAGGTTATTTTTATTTTTCAACCGACCTTTATTACGAAACGGTCGAATTGCAATCTGACTACAAAGATGCAGACAAGAACCTAGATATTACATCAAAACATTGCTTGACCGTAATGTTAAGAGCTTTCTTTAAGCATGTACATGTCACTGAACCGTAATGTTGACTTTTGAAAGGCCAACGAAGCCTTGGTGAACAACAGGTCTCGCGAAGCGACCTAGGTTTCCTCCCCGTGCCCCCGCCGCTGCCGCCCACTATCGCAGGATGCTGCTAACGCGACACTATGATCAGAGACCCTTCGAGAAACTGTGTACGATACAATAATCGCAAACAGTGATGTAAGAAAACCGTCATAAATATGCAAAATGTTTGCGATGACGGATTCATCAAACACAGTTCATATTTTAGTTGCGTGTGCGATGAGGAGGATACGGTTGGTCTAGATGAATTGTTTGCGATGAGACAGAACAACAGAAACGGGTAGCCAAATCAAGCTGTGTGCAATATATGGCATACAGTTCGCTCCGATGAACCGTTTGTGATGATTGAGGTGAACACAAACGATTCAGCGTACCAAGATGTGTGTGATACCCGGCAAACAAGCCGGTAATCAGAATTGTGTGCGATCATTATAGACAACCCATACGGTCTTTTTTTGTGAATGTGTGTTCGTCAGGGCACACAGTTCAACAAACCAACCTATTGGCGATAATGTAGAAGATCTCTGTCGAATACATATTACTAACCGTCTGCGATGAGATTGACAGGATAAACAGAGATATATATAGTCTGCTTAATTTAGTCCTTCTTCTTCTTGTTATTGTTGTTGGATGGCCCCGAGACATCATCTTGGCGAGGATGCTTCTTGCCGCTAACCGTTGGCTTTTCACCGTCACCGTCGTCGTCATCGTCGTTGCTGTCGTCGTCCTCCTCCTCCGCTTTCAACCATTCCTCCTTCTCACCATCGTCGTCCTCTTCTTCGTCCTTTGATGGCTCCTCGTCTGTTTGGTTGTCGTCTGACGACTCCGGAGGTGGCGTCCCTTCCATGAACCAGATATAATCGAGGTCTGGGCTCGACGCCGGACTCATGGAAGACGAGCGGGATGATTTTGATGTTGACCTACCATTGGGCGCCAGATTGCTGGCCGAACTGTCGTCCTCGCTGTTGCTCGACATGGCTGCAGAGTGTGTGGCAGTGTGTAGCGCGGCCTACCGGGGACGATAAAGATGGTGGACACTTAAGCGAGGTATGCAGAGAAGAGGAACTGCCAATTGAAGCAGGGGTTGACGTATTATCTAACCGCAATTATTTGTACCCAGTTGCTCCAAATTCCCGGGGTTGTGCAGGACTCCTATTGGCTATTTGGCTAGTTTCCTTTTTCAGGACAAAAACAAGGAACGAATTTTGGGATTATGCACTGGTAACGGTATGAACGGAGTAGGACAATTGGCAAGCAATACATTGAGCTCTTCTTATTGATAAAGTCAGTAATAATCAAATTAGAAAGGAAAAGAAAAATATCTGCACGAATCTTCGCGTAACATTAATGGCATAGGACCTAAATATGCATTACTTAGAGCACATCTACATGTGCTTTAGCAATGCTGTCAACAAAACCCCTAATCATCATTGCAAATAGCGCATAGAACATGGCTAATGCGGCAACCACAACTACACATGCTAGTTCCTTCTTGTCTCTTGCTTCATCTGTTGTATGTGATTGATTCTTTCTTGCTTCATCGTACTAATTGTACATTCCAGATCAGCCAGTTTCTTCTTCAGCTTAATGTTATCTTCTGCGAGCCTGGTGATAACACTCCGAGCTCTGCCATGCCATTCTTCATACAACCAGTTAACAAAGGCACAAGCCTCATATCCCTGCCAATGTTAAATAGTATTCAGGATGAGCGGTGGCATAAACTCAAGTAAAATGATGAACTTAGCACTAAACTCTAAGGGGCAACTGAGAAACCGCCTGCCAATATCGAATCCCTCCGTGCATACACGTCGAGCGGGAGTGTGCCCGTGCACACAACTCAGCTTTTGGTACTTCTCGATGGCGCAAAACTCGGAGTCCAACTCGTGTTACGGGAGTCTGGAGTCATGCTCTGGATCCGGTGGCAGATCGCTTTCCTGGGGGGGGGGGTTCAATTCAGGATGGATTCAACAAGGAGATACTTTGGACATGCTAAAAAAGATCGGGATAGATTGGAACCTGACAGGATGATTCAGATCCGTAGTACACCTGCCTTCTGATGACCTTGGGCAAGTGTTCGGTGGTGACCGCCGTCGTGGCGGCGGTACGAGCAGGAGCAGCCGCACCGAAACCATCAGCACCACTCGGCCGCATTCCCCCAATGTCAGCTCCACGCGAGGGAATTTGGAGGCTATGTAGGGATTTGGGGGGAATGGGGAAACTGTAGGGATAATCAAACGGTCGGGAGCTACTTATGGCACTATATGTTGGCGTATACGGCACACTGTTTGTACACGTCGTTTGTGTCAGGTATTACAACGTCACACACAATTTGCGCATCAAACCGTGTGAGAAAACAACTTAGGTGAGACACGGTTGCCGTTACATAACCGTATATGATGTACTACCCTATACATATAATTGAGTTACAGTGATACCGTGTAAACAGCCACTCTGCGGATATCCGTCAAAGAAAAAATAGCCGGTATGCATCTAGAGATGGCGGCGGCGGCCTAGGCAAGGGCTACCAGAGAAGAGGTCAATCCTCGGTCGGTGGGCGGTGGCGACATCATAGGAGGTCAATCCTTGGTCTGGGACGGGAGATAGGAGGATCTCAACCATCGAGGGTGGCGGCATGATTTAAGCACATCCATCGTGGTCGATGGCGGGATAGTGGAGGTCGAACTTCAGGCCGCAGCCGCACTAAGCTTTGCTCCTCTGTCTGCTGGGTGGAGGTCGCCGCACAGCTACTTAATAAAGGTATTCTTTTCACGAGTGGCTTAATTAAGGTATCCAATTCCTAAGGGTAGTGTTGTACTAGTACTCTGCGTGTAAATTGACTGGCCATTAATTTTTGTCATTGCACATCTGGATAACAATATGGAGCGCCCTCAGTAATTATGAAAATAAAGCCTTGTGATTTATGCACGCATCATTGGGCAGCAGTTAATTCGTGTATTAATGTTGTTGTTTTGTTTTTAATTAAAATTCGTGTGGTGCAGATGGAACGATCTGAATGGATGAAGGATCGAAAAACCGCAGATTTTATCAGTGGCGTGACAGAGTTAATGAATTTGGCTAAAAGTACAAAGAGGAGAATTGGTGATGCAGATTACATCCTGTGTTTGCTGATTGTGCCAATACAGAGTCACGTGTAGTTGCAGATGTCCAGTGGCACTTAGTCTCTCGAGGATTCATTAATGGATATACACGTTGGACCAAAAACGGTGAAGACGAGGTCATGGATGAAGATACCCAGGGCTGCGAGATGCCAAACCCCGACCAGTGTCACATGGATGTTGAATCTAACATCGGGGCAGAGGCGTCAAGCTACCAATGGAACACCGGAAAGCCGAAACGCCCATTGGAAAACCAAGACGTCCACGCAGATGACGACGATCTTGATATGCCAGATTTTGCTGCTATGATTGCAAATTTTGAGGGCCCAGAAAAGGATATGATTAGGTACAAGGATCTGCCAACCATTGATGCAGACTCCCAGAAAGAATTGTATCCAGGTTGCAAAGAGAAATATTCCAGGTTGAGTGCCACCCTGGCGCTTATCAGATTTAAAGCAGCAAACGGTCTATCAAACAAGGGCTTCACAAAGATGTTAGGTCTTTTAAAGAAATTCTTCTAGAAGATAATGTGCTCCCCAGAAGCACGAATGAAGCGAAGAAAATTGTTTGCCCATTGGAACTTGAAGTACAGAAGATACATGCTTGTGTGAATGATTGTATATTGTACCATGGTGAGTACAAAGATTTGCGTGCATGTCCCCAATGCAAGCATGCACGATACAAGCGCAGGAGAGCAAAGGACAAGTACAAATTGGACGACGAGATCAAGACAGGAATCCCGTGCAAGGTTGTTTGGTACTTGCCTTTAATTCCAAGGTTGAGGCAATTGTTCGCAAACCCTAGAGATGCAAAGAGGTTGTGGTGGAATCATGATGAGCGAATTGCAGATAAGTATATGAGGCACCCGAAATATGGGGCTCAGTGGGAATTAATCGACAACAAGTTTGAAGACTTCGCCAAGGATCGTAGAAGTATAAGGCTCGGGGAGTGTACTGAAGGGATGAATCCTTTTGGCAATATGAGCAACAATCACAGCACATGGCCGGTGCTTCTGTGCATATATAACCTAGCTCCTTGGTTGTGTATGAAGAAAAAATATATTATGATGTCAATGATTATCCAAGGCCCGAAGCAACCTGTAAATGACATCAACATTTACTTTCAGTTACTGGTAGAAGAACTACTGATAGTGTGGATAGATGCACCTGCTATAAAATGTTATGATGCTTACAAAAAGGAGATTTTCGATCTACATGCGATGCTGGTGCACACCATTCAACATATGCCGGCATTAGGCAACACATCGGGGCAGAAAACAAAGGGAGATGTAGGGTGTGTCACATGCATGGATAGGAGAGCTAGCAGAAGACTTCCCAACTCGTGCAAAACTGTGTATTTGTGTCATCGTAGGTTCTTACGGAAAAATCACCCATACCAAAAGATGAAAGCTGAATTTGATGGTACAACGAGGTAGAAGTGGGCCCAAGACCCTATGATGGGGATGTGGTCCACAACATGGCTAAACAAATTAATGTTGTGCTTGGCAAGAATCACGCTTTGATAGTGAAAAAACACCCAAGGGTCAAGTGTTTAAGAAGAAATTGGTGTTCTGGAAATTACCTTGCTGGGAGATTCTACGTGTACGTCACTGCATCGATGTCATGCACGTAGAGAAGAACGTATGTGAAAGCATCCTTGGTACTCTGCTCAAGATTAAAGGTAAAAGAAAGGATGGTGAGTGTTCACGGCTCAATATGCTTGCTGATCAATCAAAAGGCAAGAGTGAAGCAGAAGATGATGACAAATTCATCAAACCTCGCCAGAGTTAAATTTTAGTACAAAAGAAGCAACACCGTTCTTCACCTATTTGTTGTTAGTTAAGACACCCTCTTCATACTCCGCAAACATGAGAAGTATCGTGGATGTGAGCTCAGGTAAAATAAAGTTGGGACACATGAAGTCACATGATTGCCACGTAATGTTGACACAAATCCTCCTGGTGGCCACCAGGAATCTGTTGGACAAACATATAAGGAACACACTCATTGAGCTCTGTGATTTCTTCAACCAACTATGGCAGAAAGTTGTAGATCCTGAAGAGTTGGATCATATGCAAGATGATATTGCAAGAATACTGTGCAACTTAGAGATGTTTTTCCCACCGTCATTCTTTGATGTCATGGTCCATCTCACTCTGCACCTTGTCGATGAGATAAATTATTGTGGTACCTTGTTTCTTCGCAACATGTATCCCTTTGAGCGGTTCATCGGAATACTGAAGCACTTTTGTCGGATCCGAAACCATCTAGAGGCAAGCATCCTACAAGGTTATACCGCAGAGGAGGTGGTTGAGTTTTGCACCGAATACATGAAACAACCTATAGGTTTGCCTCTCTCTCGCCACGAGGGAAGGCTGAAAGGTAAGCCGGTCCTTGCTGGCACGCAAATGGCTGCACCCATTGAATTGGCAGAGAAAGCCCATTTGACAGTACTGCTTAACAACCCAGTTCTCAGTGCTTACGCCGAAGAACACTTGGTGGAGATATGCCAAAGCTTCTTACCAGTGGTGCCTTCATCAGATGTGCAGATGAAGGAGCACACTAAGAACTACGCCAAATGGCTGAAAAAGCGTTTGGCACAGGGATCCATCGATGACATTGCTACGTGGTTGGTACAAAAGCCATCACCTACGATGTTGACGTACCAAGCATGTGACATAAATGGATACACGTTCTACACTAATGAACGTGATGAGAAGGCCTCATATCAGAACAACTCTGTTCGAATAGAATGCATGACTGTAGATGAAGCTGATAAAAGGGTATACTATGGAACCATCAAAGAGATTTGGGAGCTTGACTATGTGAAAGTTAATGTGGCATTATTCAGGTTCTCATGGATCCCTCTTGGTCAAGTAAAGGTTGATGATTACAGGAAGACTTGTGTTAACAGGACAATCATGGCATAACACGCAGACCCGTTCATTCTTGCCAGCGATGCTACTCAAATTTTCTTTGCGGAAGACCCTTTGCATAAGAACTGCCATGTAGTGATGCATGGGAAGAGGAGGGTACTGGGTGTCGACGATGTTGCCGATGAGGACGAGTATGATGAATTTGATGAGTTGCCAGCCAAGGGATCACGCAACCCTGTAACAGAGAAGCGTAAAATCATCAAAAACCCAAGTTCATTTAGGGCCAACTTAATGATCCCAGTTCCCCCATGTACATAGGAATTAAGCTATAAGACTAGTATTTATGCCTACCCTGCAACTTAATTCATTCAATTTAGAACTGTCGTGTGTACTGAATTTGTGAGTTATGCCCGGTTTTCTGTTGATGTAAGAACCGTTAATATGTTGATCTTGATATGCTGTCAGCTCAGGCAATGAATATGAACTATTTATTATTATTATTATTATTATTATTATTATTATTATTATTATTATTATTATTATCATTATTATTATTATTATTATTATTATTATTATTATTATTATTATTATTATTATATCATAGAGGTAGCACACTCAATTGATCTCACTACAGTATGTGTGAATAAAAATATGTATGCAATCTGGTTTGTGAATAGCACACGGTTCGTTGATGAAAGCCATGTGCCGAAAAAACCCCGCCCATGATCTGAGTCGTGCGTTCTGATTGGCCAGAATCCAAACCCCATGGATCGTACGTCCGCACCGTTGGATGCTCCCAAATCGAACGGCGATCCTCACCCCTTTCGACAGCACATGCAGTTCCAGTTGTAATTTTATTTTTATGCACAAAATGCATGTTAAACTAAAAAAACATCTTAAATATAGCTAACGATATCCGAAATGCGCCAGAAAATAAAACCCGTGGTATAATGGTGATTGCGTACCGTGGGAATATTTATGAGGCCAAATGATGAAGTCACCGACTATAGGAGGTTGAATTGACACGTCTCCTTTGGGAAACCATGATCCTTCATGTGAGATGCTCTGGTTTGGAAGGAGCGATCTTCAAAACTTGTGCCAAACTTTATCAATTTTTTTCACGGGGTCGTGATAGCACACCACAGACACACATCGATTTTGATGATGTCCGGACTCCATCTGAATTGCCTGTAATTAAAATACCAACTAGGCCTACGCCAGTGGCCGCACCTCACGGCCGAAATGTTTGAAACTTCTCCCCACTTCTCGAACAAACAGATGAAAACTCGCAAAGCGACGCACAAATGATCTGTACATCTTCTTACTTGACTGGTCGTAATGGGATATCATAGCTAGTATCATGCCAACTAGGCAATTTTGATGAGCTGTCATAGAATTAAATGAAGAAAGAGAGGGTTAAGTATCATATCATGAAACCGTGTCATAATAAATGCTATGCTACTATGTGTCAAGCATGATACTAGTATATGATCAATACTAGCTAGCTACTTCTATAATGCACACATAGTATCATAAGTTAGACTACCCATAATGGGAGTAACATAGGTAGTAACATCACACATATCTAGATAAAATAGATGATGTGGCAAGCAATAAGTGAAGAAAGAGAGGCATGTGGTAACATATCTAGTTACTAATAGTATGAGTAAAATCACACATATCAAGGCAAGATGAGTCTATTGCTTAATAAATGAAGTGTTGCATGTTACCATACATATGTCACTCCCCACTATAGAGGTAGTAACATGGGTATGTTACTACTCTATGTTACTATCCATTGTAGCCAGTCTTAGTATCTTAGGTTGCCTTATTAATTGCCATGCATGACACAAAGTAGTACAATATTTAATATGTGATACAGTATATCATGATATGATACCCGGTCCACACCCTCTCTTTCCTCATTTAACTGTGTGTCAAATCATCCAAAAAGTCTAGTTGGCATGCATATGATACCGCTTGATACTCCCATTACAACCAACCTTAGGGTGGCCATAGTGGGGGTATCATAGCCGGTATCATGCACTTGAGAATAGCAAATATGATGATGTGTGGCAAAGAAGCAGTAACATAGATACTATAACATATATAATATAAATGATATACTACTTTGTGTCATGCACATGGCCATAAATACGGTCATCTATGGTATATACTCCCTCCGTTCCCAAATATTTGTCTTTCTAGCCATCTCAAATAAACTACACCATACGGATGTATATAGACATGTTTTAGAGTGTAGATTCATTCATTTTGCTCCGTATGTAGTCACTTGTTAAAATCTCTAGAAAGACAATTATTTAGGAACGGAGGGAGTATATACTAGCTCTATGGTACTATATATATGCACTATATGAAGGTACGTACGTAGTATCATACACTAGTATCATATGCATGATACTATAGTATATATGATACTTTCCTACTATACAAAGGCTGGCCATAGTGGTGGTATATATCATAGCCGACGATACCATGCACTCGGAAAAATAGCAAGTATGCTGATGTGGCAAAGAATTAAATATAGTGAGGGTTAGAACGTTAGAGTAACATATAGGTAGACACGTATCATGTTAAATGCAATGCTAATTTGTGTCATGCATACCAATAAATATGATCTATGATACTATATATACACTATGTATTATACTATGCCCTATAATTGAAGGTACTATCATACACTATAGCTAGTGTGTGTGTGTGTGTGTGTGTGTGTGCATGATATAGTATATGACACTCTCCGCTATGAGTAACCTAATTAAGTATAGCCTAACGAAAACATCCACATGTAGTCGTAGTAGGGTTTTTGACTTTATATGCACTAAAGTGCAAGGTAAGTGCAAAGAATGACTTAAACATAGCAGACGACCTAAATGGACCGCAAAATCAAACCAAGGGTATATCCGCGACTGTTTACCATGATTTTTTTTTCGAGGCAGAACGATGTAGAGTAACTGACGATTTGTAGTCGAAGTGTCGCGTCTCCTTTTGGAAACTATGATCCTTCTTGTGAGATGCTCCGGTATGGAAGGTGCGAGCACCAAAACTTGTGCCAAACTTTACCAAATTTTTTACATGCGATCGTGAGGGCATGCCACAGTGGCACAATGCTTTTCTTTATTTTCAGGACTCTATATGCATTTTCTAAAATTAAAATACCAACAAGGCCTACGCCTCTGGTCGCACGCTGCGGCCGAACTGTTTGAAGTTTTTTCCGTTTCTCGCACAATGAATGAAAACTCGCAAAGTGACACCCAAATGATATTGCGCTAACACACACGTGTATTTGTGACTATATATATATATATATATATATATATAGAGAGAGAGAGAGAGAGATTAAACGAGATCTCTTTTCTTTTTGCATATCCAAAGTTTGAGATTGCTTGCGAGGCCTGCCGCCTGGTAAAATGTACCAGAAAATCAAAACATAGGGTACAGTCGTGATTTCTTACCGTGGGAAAAAAATTTGGAGGCGAAACAATGAACTTATGTTTTCATTCAAACAAAAAAATGCTGTTAGTTAATGTAAATGTTTTCAAATAGCACACGGTTCACTCACGAAAGCCGTGTGCCTACCAAACCATGGCCATGCCCCCCTTGCTGCACGCGCGATCTGAGTCGTGCGTTTTGATTGGCCAGAACCCAAACCCCACGGATCGTACGTCTGCACCATTGGATGCTCCCAGATCGAATGGCGATCCTCATCCCTTTCGACAACAGATGCAGTTCTGGTTGTGATTTTTTTATGCAGTTCCTCCTCCTCTGATGACTACTTCACCACCCGGGTATGCTGTTAGTTAATGTAAATGTTTTCAAGTAGCACACCGTTCACTCACGAAAGCTATGTGCCTACCAAACAGTGGCAAATGCCTCCCTTTGCCGCGCGCGCGATCTGAGTCGTGCGTTCTGATTGGCCAGACCCCACGGATCATACATCTGCACCGTTGGATGCTCCCAGATCGAACGACAATCCTCATCCCTTTCGATAGGAAATGCAGTCCGCCTAGGAATTGATTTATATGCCAAAATGCACGGTAAATGCCAAAAAATGTCTTACATATAGCGCACAAGACCTGAAATGTGCTAGCAAATCAAACCTATGGTATAATGGTGATTGCTTAACATGGGAAACATTTAGAGGCGAAATGATGAACTCACGTCTTCATTTCAAACGAAAACTTTCTCTTGTGCACACGAGCGCTTAGAGGCAACCGTTTGCATAGGCCTTTCCGCGCGGCAACCGGGGATATTTTCCACCCATTTCACCTAGGCCGCCAACACCCCCCCACGGCCCGCCCGCGTTTCACTCAACTAGTCCACCCAATCTCCATCGCCAGCTCCCCCTCCCCCAGATCCACAACAGAAGTCTCTCCGACACCGGCATGCTCACCCCGGCCATGTGCCCGCTCTTCGGTGTCAAGCCTACCTCCACTACTGTTCCCAACACGTGGCTGCCCGCGCCTCGCCGTCTTCGTTTGCTCGCCAGCCACCCTCGAGCATATCGATGCTGTAATCCTCGCCTGTCCTGTGGTTCGGCCGTGTTTGCATTAAGAAGCCTGTTAGTTACTGATCTCCATCGCGGTGAGGCATATTTCCTCGTAATCCCTCTTCCTATTTCGTTCCGTATGTTCCCAAATTGGCTATAAAATAACAGAGAGCGCATATATGTTAATTATCTACCTTCCTAACAAGTACATATAAGTTGTATTTGTTCCAATAAGTTACTACCGATTTAAAGATCACGGGCGCCCGAGTCACACAAACTTAACAAATTAGCCATACATTTTCTAAATTATTGCATGACATGTTTAGAAAGCTTGATACCAAGTTGTTAGTTTTATGCTTATCATCCTTTCCAGAGTTTCGCATGTGTTCTCTGTAGATGCCGAATAGCAGCGATAACCCTAGGTTTTTAGAAGATGGTGAGGGATCAAGTAATCTTGTACGAGGTAGGGCTGCAGCAATTACCCTTCTGGTCAGGACACAGAGGTACGCTCCAAGGAAGACCATACACCAGCCTAAAGGTGTATATGAAGTAACTGAGATCGATTTAAAGTCTTGGGCTCCAACTAAACCAGATAAAGCACGCACGAGGTTCAGGAGTGTGTGTGGATTTGTTGGCAGGGCAAGGCTCAACATAAATCTGCCGGGGTTTCGAAAGGCTGACACAGAAACACGGCGACGGATAGTCTGAGAGATCATGGATCACTTCAACGTTCCAGAGCAGTGGAGAATGCAGGTGGAACATGCTGCACTGAAAAAGGCTAGGGATGCTTGGAGAAACTGGAAGCATGTGCTTTACAAGAAGTACTTGAGTGAAGGCAAGGACCCAATCCCCGCATACCCCCAAATTACAAAGGCAGACTGATGAGGACATCCCAACCATGGACAACACACCACAAATCATCAATGGTCCAATCAAAAGAAGCCGCGCAATGCAAATACATGATCAGGTGAACGCTAACTTAAGTATATCATTTGACCTTGAAAACATGGTTGTGCCTTCACCTCCTTTGTTGTTGGTTGAACTCAGGTGCGATATCGAAGAAGGCCAAACACATTTCAATCCGTGCAAAATAATGTTTTATGACGAAGGAACAAAGTCAGGAATTCATGAAGAATGAGTTATCTGGTGAAGAAACATTGTTCCGATTCTGAAAAAACAATGTTTTGTACGAGTTTGCATATTCCAACTTGCGAAAGGTTCCCAGGACTCGAGTTTGCTGCTAAAGGAAACATTGTTCGACTCCAGTGAACAATGTTTGGTCGGGAACTGCCAACCACCTCCAACGAGAGTATTCGAGAAGCTACCTCATTAAGTCTTGAAGCCATTTAGTCAAACAAAGCTGGTTCCCTTTCACACCTAAGCTGGTTCCAGAAGCTAGTTCTGTTTCACACCTATCCAGGGGGGTTGTCCCGATTATAAATAGGCTAGCTCTCCCCTTCGTTGGGGACTTTTGCCATTTCTATCAAAGACCAAAGACATAGACTCCTCCTGAGATTGGAGAGCTCTTGTTATCCTTATTCTCGTGATTCCTTGAGAAATTGCTCCTAATTCGTGCTCCAAGACTAGATCGTGTTGCGTGGATTAGAGTTCGTGGTTTCCCTTGCGGATTGCACCTATCCCGTGCTCCATGACTTGAGCGTGGTTGTGTGGGGTAGTTTTGCGGGTTGTGGATCGGCGAATGTTCGGATTGCAAGCTTCGGTGAGCCTCTTCCTCATCGGGTCATAATCTCTTATTTTCTGTTTTTCGGCTTCTTGCAGCTAGTTATCCCCATCCATTTATCGATCCTACTCCGTGAAGATCAGACCTCCCCTTATACTCCCTCTTCTCCGAAGATGGGGTCGCATCATCTGGTATTCAGAGCAAGGTTTACATGGTAGGATCTGTATCATTGTTGCTAGATCTATCCTTTTTAGTTAGGTTTTTCCCCGTCCTAGAATCCAAAGCCAAAAATCCAAGCCTTTGTTGTTGAGATCTAGATGTTTGCTTTCCTCTTTGTGTTTGCACCAAGTTCTATCAAAAGTTGCTGTTGTTTTTCTTTGAGTCTTGTTGTTGGATCTATTGTGTTGCAAAAAAAAGAGAGAGGAAAAAAAAGAGCAAAAAAAGAGTAAAAAAAGAGCAAAAAAAAGAGAAGAGAAAGTGTTGAGCAAGTGTGCAATCATTTTCAGTTGGGTGAGAAATTTCAGAAGTTTTAGTGGCAAGTGTTGCAGCTCAAACGTGGTGCAAGGATCTACAAATTTTTCTTGTTCATTTGGTCTACATCGATTGGATCTCAGCACTAGCCCTCCCTTTTTACCCCACTCAGATCACCTACAAACCGTCAGCTTCCTTCCTTTCATTCGCTTGTCCACTCCTGATTTGCCACTTCCGAACAGCCGCCAAGGAATCATTAGAATTTGGGTAAGCAAGAAGGTGAGCTGAGTGTTTTCCACATATATTTTTCTTTTGTCCACTTGTTCCCAAGAGTTAACATGACAGGATCCAACTCGAGTGTACATGGACATCAACATGTGGAAGATGATCTCCCAAAAACTCACGCAACACTTGGTGATATGATTGAGGAGAGTATAGTTGCAGCTATGCGAAGGATGTTCGGTGGCCGTCTTCCTATTGCGGGTAATGGGGATCAACATCAACACAACCCCGCTGCCTCGCTGGCCGCCGACAACCGGCACCATCAAGAACACAACGATCATCATGTTGGTCGTGGACGAGCGGCAGGAGCTGCTGCCCACGGCGCCCCTGTTGTTGGTGCTGAACGGAGGCATGGCGACTTTGCTGCCCCCCGTGAGGGTGGGCTACATGGAGGAGAAGCTCGCGGGCGAGGCCATGACCCCCGCGGGTTTGCTGCTGATGACCGGCGACGAGCGGCACATGATGGTGATGCCATCTTCCTTGAAGATCTCTCCGAGCATGGTGACGAAGATGAAGGCATGAGGGACTATGAACCCTACTCCCTGCCTCGGCGTGGTGCTGTTTTTGGTCGCAATGGTCATCATTATGACCGTCGTGATCAGGATGACCGTGACAACCAAGCGAGAGTGAAGCTACATGTGTCATCATTCACGGGAAAAGAGGACCCGGATGCATATATTGAGTGGGAAGAGAAGTGTGATCAAATCTTTCGCATCCATGGTTTTTCTGAATCCAAGAGAGTTGATCTTGCTGTTATGGAGTTCTCTGCTTATGCTCTTACATGGTGGGATCAGCTGCAAGACGATCGGTTGATGTCAGGCAATAATCATATCTGCACCTGGACTTTGATGAAGGAAGTCATGATGCGCCATTTTGTTCCATCATACTATGAGAGGCAAGTGTACAAGCGGTTGCAGGGACTCACTCAAGGTTCTCGCACTGTTGAGGAGTACTATAAAGAGATGGAGGTGCTGCTAATTCGGAAAAGAACCCGTGAAAGTGATGAGGCGAAGATGGCGAGATTTTTACATGGTCTAAATGATGAAATATCAGATTTTGCGGAGATGTTTCCTTATGATACATTACAAGATGTGGTACATCAAGCTATAAGAGTTGATAAGAAGAATATGCGTAATGGTCATACTCGTACCTTCCAAGGCCGCAGCACCACACACTCATGGTGGCGAGAACAACAGCCATATGGTTCTCAGTTTGAGGGTGCACCACCTAGACACCCACATGCCTCGACGGATTCCTCACCTGCTATTTGCAATCAAGATAAGAGGTCATCAGCTACAGCAGGAGTATCCTCTGGCCCACTCCAGAAAAGAGTTCTACACGCAACAGCAACATTCAATGCCACAAGTGCAAAGGAAGAGGTCATATTTCTTCGGAATGTCCAAGCAAAAGAACCATGATCATCAATGAACGAGGTGAATGGGAGTCTGAAAGTGACCCTTAAGGTGGCAATGATGAAGTGGAAGAGGAGCAAGGTTGGGAAGTAGGAGGAACTATTTTATCTCATGAGGAACTCGATGGAGAAGCTTTGGTTGTATGTCTTTCACTCAACGCCCAGGTTGTGGAGGAGGAAAAGGGGCAGCGGCATAATCTTTTCCACACCCATTGTCTTATCAACTCAAAGATATGTCGAGTGATTGTTGATAGTGGCAACTGCAACAATATTGCAAGCACGGAGATGGTCGAGCAGCTTCAATTGCAAACAAAACGTCACCCACATCCATACCACATGCAATGGATGAATGATTGTGGCGCAATTAAGGTGATTAGCAGCGTGCGAATACCAATTTCAGTATGGACATATCAAGATGATGTTGAGTGTGATGTGGTGCCGATGCACGCTTGTCACTTGCTTCTTGGAAGACCGTGGTTGCATGACCGTGATGTGCAAATCAGCGGGCGTGTGAATCGCTTATGTTTTGTCCATAGAGGAGAAAATTTCACTTGGCTGCCCATGACACCCGAGGAAGTCTATCTTGATGAGATGAAAAGAAAAGGAAAGAAATAGGGAGAGAGTGATCATACAGAACGAGTGAGCCACCAACATAGTGAGGGAGTGTTTCCACAGCCAAAAGCTCCATAGCCAAATATGACCAAGCCTCGGGAAAAAGAAGGATTAGTTATGACAGCTAGGAAAAGGGATATGCGGGAATTAAGAGAACCTAATACCCCATTCTTTGTACACCTGTACAAGGAAACTTTATTGGCTGCTAACGACTTACCCTCCACTCTTCCTAGTGTTGTTCTTGATCCTTTGCAGGAGTATGAGGATGTGTTTCCCAAGGAGGTGCTGCTACGTCTTGAGCTAGCGTTGGTTTTCCCCGAAGAGGAGAGGGTGATGCAGCAAAGTGTAGCGTAAGTATTTCCCTCAGTTTTGAGAACCAAGGTATCAATCCAGTAGGAGGCTCCTCAAAAGTCCCACGCACCTACACAAACAAACTGAGAATTTGCAACCAACGCAATAAAGGGGTTGTCAATCCCTTCACGGTCACTTACGAAAGTGAGATCTGATAGAGAGATAATAATATTTTTGGTATTTTATAAGATAGATGCAAAAAGTAAAGATGCAAATAAAAGTAGATTGAAAGCAAATATGATAAGAGATAGACCCGGGGGCCATAGGTTTCACTAGAGGCTTCTCTCGAGATAGCATAAGTATTACGGTGGGTGAACAAATTACTGTCGAGCAATTGATAGAAAAGCGCATAGTTATGAGATTATCTAGGCATGATCATGTATATAGGCATCACGTCCATAACAAGTAGACCGACTCCTGCCTGCATCTACTACTATTACTCCACACATCGACCGACTCCTGCCTGCATCTAGAGTATTAAGTTCATAAGAACAGAGTAACGCATTAAGCAAGATGACATGATGTAGAGGGATAAACACATGCAATATGATATAAACCCCACCTTGTTATCCTCGATGGCAACAATACAATACGTGTCTTGCAACCCTTTCTGTCACTGGGTAAGAACACCGCAAGATTGAACCCAAAGCTAAGCACTTCTCCCATGGCAAGAAAGATCAATCTAGTAGGCCAAACCAAACTAATAATTCAAAGAGACTTGCAAAGATAACTCAATCATACATAAAAGAATTCAGAGAAGATTCAAATATTATTCATAGATAAACTTGATCATAAACCCACAATTCATCGGATCTCGACAAACACACCGCAAAAAGAGATTACATCGAATAGATCTCCACAAGAGAGGGGGAGAACATTGTATTGAGATCCAAAAAGAGAGAAGAAGCCATCTAGCTAATAACTATGGACCCGAAGGTCTGTGGTAAACTACTCACAACTCATCGGAGGGGCGAGGATGTTGATGTAGAAGCCCTCCATGGTCGATTCCCCCTCCGGCAGAGTGCCGACGAAGGCTCCAAGATGGAATCTCGCGGATACAGACGGTTACGGCGCTGGAAATTGTGTTTCGTGGTGCTCCTGGATGTTTTCGGGGTCCGTGGGTATATATAGGAGGAAGAAGTATGTCGGTGGACGCCCGAGGGGCCCATGAGACAGGGGGCGTGCCCTACAGGGGGGCGCCCTCCTATCTCGTGGGGCCCTCGGAAGCTTCTTGACTTGCACTCCAAGCTCTCCGGATCAGATTTGTTCCAAAAATAACGCTCCCGAAGGTTTCATTCCGTTTGGAATCCGTTTGATATTCCTTTTCTTCGAAATACTGAAATAGGCAAAAAAAAGCAATACGGGCTGGGCCTCCGGTTAGTAGGTTAGTCCCAAAAATGATATAAATGTGTAAATAAAGCCCATAAACATCCAAAAGGGGTAATATAAAAGCATGGAACAATCAAAAATTATAGATACGTTGGAGACGTATCAAGCATCCCCAAGCTTAATTCCTGCTCGTCCTCGAGTAGGTAAATGATAAAAGAGAATTTTTGATGTGGAATTCTACCTAGCATAATTCATAATGTAATTTTCTTCATTGTGGCATGAATGTTCAGATCCAAATGAATACAAAATAAAAGTTCATATTGACATAAGAAATAGTAATACTTCAAGCATACTAATCAAAGTAATCATGTCTTCTCAAAATAACATGGCTAAAGAAAGTTATCCCTACAAAATCATATAGTTTGGCTGTTGCTCTATCTTCATCACATAAAGTATTTAATCATGCACAATCCCGATGACAAGCGAAGCAATTGTTTCATACTTCAATAATCTCAAACTTTTTCAACTTTCACGCAATACATGAGCATGAGCCATGGACATAGCACTATATGTGGAATAGAATGGTGGTTGTGGAGAAGACAAAAAGGAGAAGATAGTCTCACATCAACTAGGCGTATCAACGGACTATGGAGATGCCCATTAATAGATATCAATGTGAGTGAGTAGGGATTGCCATGCAATGGATGCACTAGAACTATAAATATATGAAAGCTCAACAAAGGAAACTAAGTGGGTATGCATCCAACTCGCTTGCTCACGAAGACCTAGGGCACCTTTGAGGAAGCCCATCATTGGAATATACAAGCCAAGTTCTATAATGAAAAATTCCCACTAGTATATGAAAGTGACAACATATGAGACTCTCTATCATGAAGATCATGGTGCTATTTTGAAGCACAAGTGTGGAAAAAGAGATATAGCATTGTCCCTTCTCTCTTTTTCTCTCATTTTTTTCTTTTTTTCTTTTTCTTTTTCTCTTCTTTTTTTCTTTGGCCTTCTTCCTTTTTTTCTTCTTTTTGGCCTCTTTTTTTTCTTTTCTCTTTTTCTTTTCTTTGTAAAGTCTGAAGTCTCATCCCGACTTGTGGGGTAATCATAGCCTTCATCATCCTTTTCTCACGAGTACAATGCTCTAATAATGAAGATCATCACACTTTTATGGATTTACAACTCAAAGCTAGAACAAGATATGACTCTATATGAATGCCTCCAGCGGTGTACCGGGATATGCAATGAATCAAGAGCGACATGTATGAAAATTATGAAGGTGGCCTTGCCACAAATACGATGTCAACTACATGATCATGCAAAGAGCAATATGACAAAAGTAATGTGTGTCATATGAACGGAAAGGTGGAAAGTTGCATGGCAATATATCTCGGAATGGCTATGGAAATGCCATAATAGGTAGGTATGGTGGCTGTTTTGAGGAAGGCAAATAAAGGGTTTATGATATCGGCGAAAGTTGCTTGGTACAAAAGAGGCTAGCAATGGTGGAAGGGTGAAAGGGTGCGTATAATCCATGGACTCAACATTAATCAAAAGAACTCATATACTTGTTGTAAAAATTTAGAAGTCATCAAAAACCAAAGTACTACACGCATGCTCCTAGGGGGATAGATTGGTAGGAAAAGACCATCGCTCGTCCCCGACCGCCACTCATAAGGAAGACAATCAATAAAGAAAATTGTGCTCCAACTTCATCACAAAGCGATTCACCATACGTGCATGCTACGGGAATCACAAACTTCAACACAAGCATTCTTTAAATTCATAATCACCCAACTAGCATAACTTTAATATCACTACCTCCATATCTCAAAACAATTATCAAGTATCAAGTTGATCATAGCATCCAATTCACTTCCTATGATAGTTTTTATTATACCCAACTTGGATGCTCATCATTTTAGGACCAACTTTGTAACCTTAGAAAATACCATGCTGTTCTAAAAGACTCTCAAAATGATATAAGTGAAGCATGAGAGACTAGCAATTTCTTCAAAATTAAGACACCACCGTCGTGCTCTAAAAGATATAAGTGAAGCACTAGAGCAAAAACTATCAAGCTCAAAAGATATAAGTGAAGCACATAGAGTATTCTAGCAAATTCTAATCAAATAGGATTCTCCCAAAAGGTGTGTACAGCAAGGATGATTTTGGTAAACTAAAAAGCAAATACTAATATAATACACAACGCTCCAAGCAAAACACATATCATCTGGCGCATAAAAATATAGCTCCAAGTAAAGTTACCAATGAACGAAGACGAAAGAGGGGATGCCTTCCCGGGGCATCCCCAAGCTTAGGATTTTGGCTATTCTTGAATATCTTGGGGTGCCATGAGAATCCCCAAGCTTAGGCTCTTGCCACCCTTTATTCCATAGTCCATAAAAGCTTTACCGAAAACTTGAAAACTTCACAACACAAAACTCAACAGGAAATCTTATAAGCTCCGTTAGTGAAAGAAAACAAAACCACCACATAAGGTACTGCAATGAACTCATTCTTTATTTATTTTGGTGTTAAACCTACTGTGTTAAAACTTCTTTATGGTTCATAAACTAATTTACTAGCCATTGATGCATTGAAATAAGCAAACAAAACACGAAAAATAGGATCTGTCAAAAACAGAACAGTCTGTAGCAATCTGTAACTAACGCAAACTTCTGGAACTCTAAAAATCCTACTAAAATAGGAAGTACTGGAAAATTTGTCTATTGAACATCAGAGAAAAGAATCAATGCAAAAGCGCGTTCCTGTGATTTAACAAAATTATATTCGTGCGTGCAAAGTTTCTGTTTTTTCAGCAGAATCAAATCAACTATCATCATAGGTTATCCAATAGGTTCTACTTGGCACAAACACTAACTAAAACATAAAAAAACATCTAAACAGAGAGTAGATGCAAGACTTATTCCTAAACAGGAGCAAAAACAAAAAACATAAAGAAAAATTGGGTTGCCTCCCAACTAGCGCTATCGTTTAACGCCCCTAGCTAGGCATAAAAGCAAAGATAGATCTAACTAGTGCCATCTTTGGCACTAGATTCATAAGTAGCACGCATGATAGATTCATAAGGTAATTTGACTTTCTTTCTTGGAAAGTTCTCCATGCCTTTCTTTAAAGGAAATTGGAATCTAATGTTCCCTTCGTTCATATCAATAATCGCACCAATCATTCTAAGGAAAGGTCTACCAAGAATAATAGGGCAAGAAAGATTGCAATCTATATCAAGAACGATAAAATCTACGGGCACCAAATTTCTATTTGCAACAATAAGAACATCATTGATCCTTCCCATAGGCTTTTTAATGGTGGAATCCGCAAGGTGCAAATTTAAAGAGCAATCATCAAGATCATGGAAACCTAGAATATCACATAAAGTTTTCGGAATCGTGGAAACACTAGCACCCAAATCACACAAAGCAAAACACTCATAATCTTTAATTCTACTCTTTATAGTAGGTTCCCACTCATCATTAAGTTTTCTAGGTATAGAAACTTCCGAATTAAGTTTTTCATCATAAGATTGCAACAAGGCATCAACGATATGTTTGGTAAAAGCTTTATTTTGACTATAAGCATGCGGAGAGTTAACAACGGATTGCAATAAGGAAATAAAACATTTTAAAGAACAATTATCATAATCAAATTCCTTGAAATCCGAGATAGTAGGTTCAACTTTATTAGAAGTTGAGGATTTTCTAATCTCTCTTTTACCAAATTTAACATCAAGATCTAAAGATTCCGAATTTTTGGGACGCCTTCTAGGCAAAGTTGATTCATCATCACTCCCATAATCATCAAAATTCATATTGCAAAACATAGATCTAATCGGAGACGCATCAATAACTTTAAGATCCTCATCATTATTTTCATGTAGACTAGAAGAACACGCTTTTATAAAGCTTTCTTTTTTAGCACGCAATCTAGCGGTTCTTTCCTTGCACTCGTCAATGGAAATTCTCATTACTTTGAGAGACTCATTGATATCATGCTTAGGAGAAAAAGATCCAAGTTTAAGAGAATTAACATCAAGCGAAAGTCTATCAACGTTCCTAGCCAAATCATCAACTTTGGGCAATTTTTCTTCAAGCAAAGCATTAAAATTCTTTTGAGAAATCATAAATTCTTTCACACTATTCTCAAAATCAGACGGCATCTTATTAAAATTACCATAAGAATTATTGTAGGAATTTCCATAATTATTAGAGGGATTACTAGGGAACGGTCTAGTATTAAAATTTCCTCTATAAGCATTGTTTCCAAAATTATTCCTACCAACAAAATTCACATCCATAGATTCATTATTATTATCAATCAAGGAAGACAAAGGCATATCATTGGGATCAAGAGGAGTATTTTTAGTAGCAAACATCTTCATAAGTTCATCCATCTTTCCACTCAAAACATTGATTTCTTCTATAGCATGCACTTTTTTACTAGAAGATCTTTTGGTGTGCCATTGAGAATAATTAGCCATAATATTATCAAGCAATTTTGTAGCATATCCTAACGTAATTTCCATAAACGTGCCTCCCACGGCCAAATCTAAGAGATTTCTAGAAGCAAAGTTCAAACCAGCATAAAATTTTTGTATGATCATCCATAAATTCAAACCATGAGTAGGGCAATTGCGAAACATCAGTTTCATTCTTTCCCAAGATTGGGCAACATGCTCATGATCAAGTTGTTTAAAATTCATAATATCGTTCCTAAGAGTGATGATCTTAGCGGGAGGAAAATACTTAGGGATAAAAGCATCTTTGCACCTGTTCCAAGAATCAATACTATTTTTGGGCAAAGACGAAAACCAAATTTTAGCACGATCTCTAAGTGAAAACGGAAATAACTTCAATTTGACAATATTGTTATCCGTATCTTTCTTTTTTTTGCATATCACACAAATCAACAAAATTGTTTAGATGAGTAGCGGCATCTTCACTAGGAAGGCCGGCGAATTGATCTTTCATAACAAGATTTAGCAAATCAGCATTGATTTCACAAGACTCAACATCATTAAGAGGAGCAATCGGAGTACTAAGGAAATCATTATTATTGGTATTCAAGAAGTCACACAACTTGGTATTATCTTGTGCCATGGCAACAAGTAATCTAACACACAAGCAATCAGAAAAACGGCAAGCGAAAAGAGAGGAGGAGATTGGGAAAGAGAGGGCGAATAAAACGACAAGGAAGAAGTGGGGGGAGAGGAAAACGAGAGGAAAATAATGTAAATGCAAGGGAGATGGGTTTGTGATGGGTACTTGGTATGTCTTCGACTTGAGAGAAGACCTCCCTGGCAATGGCGCCAGAAATCCTTCTTGCTGCGTCTTGAGCTAGCGTTGGTTTTCCCCGAAGAGGAGAGGGTGATGCAGCAAAGTGTAGCGTAAGTATTTCCCTCAGTTTTGAGAACCAAGGTATCAATCCAGTAGGAGGCTCCTCAAAAGTCCCACGCACCTACACAAACAAACTGAGAACTCGCAACCAACACAATAAAGGGGTTGTCAATCCCTTCACGGTCACTTACAAAAGTGAGATCTGATAGAGAGATAATAATATTTTTGGTATTTTATAAGATAGATGCAAAAAGTAAAGATGCAAATAAAAGTTGATTGAAAGCAAATATGATAAGAGATAGACCCGGGGGCTATAGGTTTCATTAGAGGCTTCTCTCGAGATAGCATAAGTATTACGGTGGGTGAACAAATTACTGTCGAGCAATTGATAGAAAAGCGCATAGTTATGAGATTATCTAGGCATGATCATGTATATAGGCATCACGTCCATAACAAGTAGACCGACTCCTGCCTGCATCTACTACTATTACTCCACACATCGACCGACTCCTACCTGCATCTAGAGTATTAAAGTTCATAAGAACAAAGTAACCCATTAAGCAAGATGACATGATGTAGAGGGATAAACACATGCAATATGATATAGACCCCATCTTGTTATCCTCGATGGCAACAATACAATACGTGTCTTGCAACCCTTTCTGTCACTGGGTAAGAACACCGCAAGATTGAACCCAAAGCTAAGCACTTCTCCCATGGCAAGAAAGATCAATCTAGTAGGCCAAACCAAACTGATAATTCGAAGAGACTTGCAAAGATAACTCAATCATACATAAAAGAATTCAGAGAAGATTCAAATATTATTCATAGATAAACTTGATCATAAACCCACATTCATCGGATCTCGACAAACACACCGCAAAAAGAGATTACATCGAATAGATCTCCACAAGAGAGGGGGAGAATATTGTATTGAGATCCAAAAAGAGAGAAGAAGCCATCTAGCTAATAACTATGGACCCAAAGGTCTGTGGTAAACTACTCACAACTCATCGGAGGGGCAAGGATATTGATGTAGAAGCCCTCCGTGGTCGATTCCCCCTCCGGCAGAGTGCCGGCGAAGGCTCCAAGATGGAATCTCGTGGATACAGAAGGTTACGGCAGTGGAAATTGTGTTTTGTGGTGCTCCTGGATGTTTTCGGGGTCCGTGGGTATATATAGGAGGAAGAAGTACGTCGGTGGACGCCTGAGGGGCCCACAAGACAGGGGGTGCGCCCTACAGGGGGGGGCGCCCTCCTATCTCGTGGGGCCCTCGGAAGCTTCTTGACTTGCACTCCAAGCTCTCCGGATCAGATTTGTTCCAAAAATAACGCCCCGAAGGTTTCATTCCATTTGGACTCCGTTTGATATCCCTTTTCTTCGAAATACTGAAATAAGCAAAAAAACAGCAATACGGGCTGGGCCTCCGGTTAGTAGGTGTAAAATAAAGCCCATAAACATCCAAAAGGGGTAATATAATAGCATGGAACAATCAAAAATTATAGATACGTTGGAGACGTATCAGGTACCACCTGGTTTGCCACCGAAGCGGGGCATTGAGCACCAAATCGAATTGGTGCCGAGCGCCCCACTACCAAACCGGCCACCGTATCAAGCAAACCCAGAGGAAACGAAGGAAATTCAGTGGCAAGTAGAAGATCTTCTTAACAGAGGGTATGTAATTGAAAGTCTTTCTCCTTGTGTTGTTCCCATACTTTTAGTTCCAATGAAAGATGGTACCATGCGCATGTGCACTGATTGTAGATGTGTTAACAACATCACTATGAGATATCGGCACCCTATTCCTAGGCCCGATGACATGCTTGATGAACTTTGTGGCTCCACCATATTTTCCAAAATTGATTTGCGAAGTGGTTACCACCAAATAAGAATGAAAGAGGGTGACGAATGGAAAACTGCATTTAAGACAAAATTTGGCTTGTATGAATGGTTGGTTATGCCTTTTGGATTAACAAATTCACCTAGTACTTACATGAGATTGATGAATCATGTGCTTAGATCCTTCATTGGCAAGTTTGTCGTGGTTTACTTTGATGACATATTGATTTATAGCAAAACTTTGGAGGATCATGTTATACATATAAAATGTGTACTTGCTGTCCTACGGGAGGAAAAGTTGTATGCTAACATGGAAAAGTGCACATTTTGCACAAACAAGGTTGTGTTTCTTAGCTTTGTTGTTTCAGCAAAAGGTGTGGAGGTCGATGAAGATAAGATCAAGGCTATTCGTGAGTGGATGCCTCCACAAAATGTGAGCCAAGTACGTAGCTTCCTCAGACTTGCAGGTTTCTCCGCCGGTTCGTGAAGGATTTCAACACCATTGCTGTACCAATGAATGAGTTAATGAAGAAAGACACTCCATTCCAATGGGGTGATGCCCAAGACAAGTCCTTCCAAGAATTGAAGATGAGATTGACATCAGCCCCATTGCTTTCACTTCCTGATTTTGGTAAGACATTTGAGATTGAATGTGATGCAAGTGGTGTTGGCATTGGTGGAGTACTAATGCAAGAAGGTAAACCCATCGCCTATTTTAGTGAGAAGCTTAACGGTCCAACTCTTAATTATTCTGTCTATGATAAAGAATTGTATGCACTTGTTCGATCTTTGGAAACATGGCAGCATTACTTGTGGCCAAAAGAGTTTGTAATACATTCTGACCATGAATCTTCATAAAACATCTAAAGGGCCAACTAAAACTGAACCATAAACATGCAAAATGGAGTCAGTTCATAGAGTCTTTTCCTTATATTGTCAAGTACAAGAAAGGGAAGGATAATGTTGTTGCCGACACATTGTCTAGGCATCACATTTTACTTTCCCAACTTGATGTTAAAATTCTTGGTTTAGAAAGCATCAAAGAATTGTATGCTAACGACTCATACTTTTCTGAACCATTTTCAAAGTGCAACAAGGGAAAGGGATGGGAGAAGTTTCACTTGCATGATGGATTTCTATTTTGAGCTAACAAATTGTGCATCCTAGATTGTTTTGTTTGTTTGTTGCTCTTGCAGGAGGCTCATGCTGGCGGCCTCACATTTTGGAGCCAAGAAAACTGAGAGTGTGCTCGTTGATCACTTCTTTTGGCCGCGCAAGAGACGTGATGTGGAACGCTACGTGATGAGATGCGAGATTTGTCACAAAGCTAAGTCCCGCTTGAATCCTCATGGTTTATATACTCCTCTATCTATTCCGAATACTCCGTGGTAAGATATTTCTATGGATTTTTTTCTTGGTTTACCACAGACTAAGAGGGGGAGCGACTTGGTGTTTGTGGTAGTTGATCGTTTTAGCAAAATGGCACATTTTATCCCTTGTCATAAGAGCGATGATGATTCACACATTGCTGATCTATTTTTCAGGGAAGTTGTGTGGCTACATGGAGTACCACGCACGATTGCGTCAGACCATGACACCAAATTTCTGAGCTACTTTCGGAAGACCTTGTGGGGAAAACTTGGCACCAAGCTCCTATTTTCCACAACATGCCACCCACAAACCGATGGACAGACTGAAGTTGTCAATTGAACATTGTCCATGATGCTACGAGCAGTCCTCAAGAAGAATTTGAAGATGTGGGAAGAGTGCCTACCTCATGTGGAGTTCGCGTATAACAGGGTGGTACATTTGACCACTAAATTTTGCGCATTTGAACTTGTTTATGGATTCAAACCTATTGCTCCCATCGATCTTTTGCCTTTGCCACTGCAAGAATGAACCAGCCTTGATGCAAGTAAGCGTGCTGATTTCGTCAAGAAACTTCATGCCCAAGCAAAGGAGAACATTGAGAAAATGACTGAACAATATACGAAGCGGGTAAACAAGACCAAGAAGAAGCTGGTGTTCGAGCAAGGCGATTTGGTATGGGTACACCTTCGGAAGGACCGATTTCTTGAGCAACACAAGTGCAAATTGCAGCCACGCGGTGATGGACCATTTGCGGTGCTCAAAAGGATCAACGACAATGCTTACAAGATCAATCTTCTAGAAGAGTATGGTGTTAGCCCAACCTTCAATGTTTCCGATCTTTCCCCATACTTTGGGCCTTTAGAGTCCAGGGCGACTCCTTCTCAAGAGGGGGAGGATGATGAGGACATCCCAACCATGGGCAACCACCACCAATCATCAATGGTACAATCACAAGAAGCCGCGCAATGCAAATACATGATCAGGTGAACGCTAACTTAAGTATATCATTTGACCTTGAAAACATGGTTGTGCCTTCACCTCCTTTGTTGTTGGTTGAACTGAGGTGCGATATCGAAGAAGGCCAAACACATTTCAATCCGTGCAAAACAATGTTTTATGACGAAGGAACAAAGTTAGGAATTCATGAAGAATGAGTTATCTGGTGAAGAAACATTGTTCCGATTCTGAAAAAACAATGTTTTGTACGAGTTTGCATATTCCAACTTGTGAAAGTTTCCCAGGACTCAAGTTTGCTGCTAAAGGAAAGATTTTTCAACTCCAGTGAACAATGTTTGGTCGGGAACTGCCAACCACCTCCAACGAGAGTATTCCAGAAGCTACTCATTAAGTCTTGAAGCCATTTAGTCAAACAAAGCTGGTGCCCTTTCACACCTAAGCTGGTTCCATAAGCTAGTTCTGTTTCACACCTATCCAGGGGGGTTGTCCCAATTATAAATAGGCTAGCTCTTCCCTTTGTTGGGGACTTTTGCCATTTCTATCAAAGACCAAATACATAGACTCCTCCTAAGATTGGAGAGCTCTTGTTATCCTTTTTCTCGTGATTCCTTGAGAAATTGCCCTAATTCGTGCTCCATGACTAGATCGTGTTGCGTGGATTAGAGTTCGTGGTTTCCCTCGCAGATTGCACCTATCCCGTGCTCCACGACTTGAGCGTGGTTGTGTGGGGTAGTATTGCGGGTTGTGGATCGGCGAATGTTCGGATTGCAAGTTTCAGTGAGCCTCCTCCTTGTCGGGTCATAATCTCTTATTTTCTGTTTTTCGGCTGCTTGCAGCTAGTTATCCCCATCCATTTATCGATCCTACACCGTGAAGATCGGACCTCCCCTTGTACTCCCTCTTCTCCAAAGACGGGGTCGCATCACAGACTGGGCATAATTCAAAAGGGTCAGGGCAACTAAAGAGTTTGCTGAGAAGAGTTTCAAGCAATCGGAACTTCAGAAGAAGAACACACACCCGCACCGTATGGGTGTGGTAGGATACTACGACATAAAACCGATATGGGACCAAGAGGACAAAGAAGTAGTAGCGGTGGGTGGGGAACCAGCCTTTAGTGAAATCATGGGCGAATGCGCCAGAGACTACTTGCGGGAACGTGCAATGAGGCATGATGACGGAACTTATTACTTTAAAAACTCACATGACGAAGAACTGTATCATGTGATGGTAGAGGCTGCCAAGATCCCTGGAAGGTTCTACAGGAACTCAGGGCCATGTGACATTCTGTCCGTTGATTTGGAAAAAGAGCCCCCTGGCCGTGCAAGGGGTATATGTGTTAATGTCCCGCACAAGAGGGCTTTCACACTTAGCAAAGAAGAGAGGCTCAACATTAAAAAACAAAGAGTGAAATGAAGAAGAATGAATTGTATGAAAGGTTGAGGAAGGAAATGTATCCGACTATTAGAAAGGATCTGGAGCAGTCAATGATGATTGGGAAGACTCTAACACTGACAGATAGCTAGCAGATGGGAGGGGAGGCGGGCATGGAGGATGCGGCTTATTGTGTGACAACACAGCACAAGAGTAGTTGTGCATCAGCTGACCCCAGGGACACTGAGACTGCAGCTGCTCGTGATGATGCTATATCTGATCTATCTGGAATGAAAGACAAACTGAAGGGCGTACTTACACATTACGTAGGTACATTAAAATGTGCAACAACCTGGGTTTGCCCACCCTTCTTGGAAGAGGGCCTCTTGTTGGACAATGTGCCATTGAAGCCAGGCTGTGTGAAGTGCTACATGACTGAAGTAAAGTCCGGATTCAATGAATTTTCCCTCAAGAATGTCCTAGGAGACTTTGATGAGCAAAGGACCTTGGGAGAAACACTGTTACATCACATCCAGTGGCCACGAAAGGAAATAGAGTTCATCGATGAGATCCCTGAATCCCCGCCAAGAGCAACCAATGTCGCCCCTCAACCGGTGATGCTCTCCTTGCCACAGCAGCTCTCGCGTGCTTCCCCCAAAGAACCTAATACTCGTAATCCGACGGCTGATGCATCAACCTGTGATCAGCTGGCCCGACTTTGTGGCGTACATGCCATGTCATCCTCCACCCCAAAGCAGCCAGTGGCAAGTCCTACAACTGCTGAAGATGCACCACCGGTTTAGATGCTGGCCGCTGAAGCAGTGGGGGGAGACCCAACTGCAGCACATGCTCAGCAGACCAACCTGGTGGAATGGACTGCTAAGCTGTCTGATGCTTCGGAACCACCTGCTAAGCAGTCTATAGGTCCAGAACCTACTGCTCATTAGTCTGTCGGTCCGCACTCATGTGATTAGCATTCCAATGCGTCAACACTTCCTGCTCAGCAAAGCAACACGTTGGCACAGCCTCCTCAGCACACCGACAAGTTGGCACCACCTGCGCAGAAACCGGACTTAGCTTCAACGCATGGTCAGCAGTCCGATGCCTCTGCTCCTACAGCCCAGCAGTCCATGTGCTACAGCTAAGCAGTCCGTCGAAGCTTCATCGTCTGCTCGACAGTCTACCGTGCAGCCAACCAGACTTTCTACCAGAAATGCTTCAAGTACCAAGAAGGAAGTGCCCAAAAAGCCTACACCCACGAAGAAGCGCGGTGGGAGAGTGAAGAGGAAATAGAACGATTGCCTCTTGCTTAAAGCACTCATCGCCCAGAACCAAATTAACAGCAGATTGTTCGAATCGGGGAGTAATATTATTTCTGACGACATGGATGATGAAGAAGTAGAATTGGTGCTTGCTAAAAGTAAAGCAGATATACTTGAAGTACGCAATTACGTCCATGGCCAGCCATTTCTTGTTGGCGAATACTTTGATGAGTGCGGCTCTAGTTTCCGCAAGTTACATGAATATTGCATGGATCAAATGTCACAGGTCATCATGGTTTGCTAGTCCACTTCAATAGAGATCATTTCCGACACGATGCGGGTTCATTCGATGTGAGTTTTGAGGACTTACATCTCTTCTTCAACTTCAACGAGCTCGATGCCACTCTTGTTAGATGCCTGATTTTGTAAGTACTTAACAAACTCTGATCAACTTATCCATACAAGGTTGTAAATGATAAACAACTAACTGCATTTTATTCCTCTCAGGGGATTGAATGTGCAGAGAAGAAAAAGGGAGAGTGTGTATTTCATAGATCCTGCATTAGCAAATGGCACAATATTACATGGTAAGAACGAACGAGACTGGGCCGTTAACACGGTCATCTGTATATTCGAAAACACGCCCCATGCAGAATCATTTCTCTGGCCATATCCTGAAAGGTGAGTCAAGTAAACAACCACACGTACACTGATTGTCTTTCAGACTTTGACATAATTCGTAAGTTCATGGCTTTCTTAATATGTAGCGGTCACTGGATATTGGTATTCATTGTTCCAAACAAGAACTCAGTTTACTACATCGATTCTCTCAGAGAGTCAACAAACGCTCAGGATCTGACACATCTTCAGCAATTCATGGATAGGTATTGAATTCTATGATGTTGAAATTAATTTGCATTCATATCTGGTTCAATAATTGATATTGTCAAAATTCATCTTTATTTGCAGTGTGCTCGCATTGTGGAAAACTAAACCAGGGAACCTGTTCAAGAGGGAACTACCTCTGCAGCACGAGATCGTTTCTTCGGTAACACACCGAAATCCGTTATTTTCAGAAAATTTATCCGATAGTCTGCAAATACCTTTTCTTACGCTAGCCAAATGTTCAAGCTTCTAAACAAACCTCTTTCTATTTTGTCCAAAGGAAAAATAATACATCTAACGCTGGTTAGGTTGTTCCTAACATGACAAATACATGATTAATTATGTATAAAAAATTTCAGTGTCCTCAGCAAGAAGCAGGGACCAACCTTTGTGGATACTATGTTTGCAGACACATGATCTCCATCTGCAAATCTGCTGGTAGTTATGATGATCCTTGCGAATTAGTACCTGTAAGTTTATATTAATTAATATCTTCTACTCCACTCATATGGCATATTCTGATCTTAAAAATACTGCAGCTCATCTTAGAACCGAGGACCCCTGAACCGCTCCCGGCTGGTGAATTGCTGATGGTTCGGAAATTTATCAACGACTTCTTCCTGAATCACTACATCAATCCCACTGGTGATAATGAAGATTTCAGCATGCCTTCTCCTGAAACATTGAGTAAGAGTTAGCCGCTAAACATATACGCATGGGTCCATTATTTTCCATCTGATGAGGTCTTCGTATTTCGTACACTATGATTAATTATGTAATGCATATATGTGTGCACAAATCATTGAAATTTAGCTACCATATGTTCAATTGCAATTGTGGCGAAATCTGATGAATGTTCTTCCTGTGGACACTATTTGTTCAATTGAATATTGTGGCGAATTTGCTTTTTGCGTGCCGATTCAAAATGAGATATTTTTGTTTATTTGTTCAATTGAATATTGTGGCCAATTTGCTTTATGCGTGCCGATTCAAAATCGATATTTTTGTTTATTTGTTCAACTGAATATTGTGGCGAGTTTTCTTTTTGCATGCCGATTCAAAATGGGATATTTTTGTTTTAACCTGGCAATTGCTCCGCACACGGTTCAACTAAATGAGTGTGTGCGATCCACATCGGAAAGCATACGTCAATCATAGCGGAACCATTGGTGGTACACAGAAGATCGGAAACGATTTGCAGCGCTACTACGTGTGCGTAGGCTCTCCGGAACCGTTTGTGATATCAAGTTATCGCACACAAGAACTCGGAGTAAACCGTGCCCAATGTAAAATACAATCCCAATCGTAATTTTTTCAGGAAATGTGTGGGATCCCAAACAAAAAGCACACGTCACTCTAGCCGCAACTGTCGGTGATACACAACAAATCACAAATGGTCTGCAGCACTTGTATGTGTGCGAAGGGGCTCCTGAACCGTTTGTGATAGAACATTATCACAAACAGTAAATGTTGGTAGAACGTGTGCGATGGAGTCTTGCATGGCAGACGGGTTGCGCAGAAAACTCGTGTGTGATAGGGCACACATCACACATAGTTCATACGTTGGCACGTGTGCCTTACATACTGTTTCCCAAGAGGTTCATTACGACACACCGTTAGGTTTCACTGCATCATTAGAAACGTTTAATCACCGATCCTACACGTGCAAAAGAATTTAGTGTGTGCTGCATCGCACACGATTACGTTTTGCAAGGCCTCTGGATCATGGCTCCATATCCCCGACGGTTTCTGGGTCGTGTGGGAAGGACCCCCTATCGCCCACACTCACTTGGCAACGGTTCCAAATGTCGTCGTGGAAAGGGGTTTAAAACCGTTTGTATAGCACCGACGCGCACCAATGGCCGGCCACCTTCCCTTCTCGGGCCTCCGACCGTCGGCCGCGCACGCCGCGCCACGCCCCGCCTCCCTCTCCCCCTCCTGGCCCTCCCCCCCCGGGTCGCCTCCCCGAGCGAGGCGACCCGGGGCCCCTCTCCCCGCCTCCCAGCGCCCTCTACCCTTCCCTCCTCCTGCCGCCGCCGGCCTGCACCACCGGGCCCTACTCACATGGTGTTGGCGGTGGCGGCCTTTCCTTCCCCGCGTATGGTGCCATGGCTCGGGTGCTGGCGACCCGCGGCGGTGCTCCTCGGCCACAATGGTTCCGGCAGCGGCAGCTGCTCAAGGCGGCGCAACCCCGGGTAGCGGTCCGACATCTTGGTGGCGGCAGCCGGCGGCGCGCGCAGTGGTGGTGCCTCCACTTGGCGGCGGGGCGGTCCGATGATGTTGGGTGGCCGGTGCCGTGGCCCCGGCCCAGATCTGGGCCCTATGGGGCCCATCTGGGTCCTAGCGGACCGGCTCCGACACGGCCTCGACGCCCTTTGTGTGGGGAAGCTTGGAAGTGGCTTGGACAGGGGCGGCGACGCCGATGGCGTGCCGGCTGCAGCGCGAAGGCGGGAACTTTACGGGCTTCTGAGAGCCTGGCCGGGCCTGTGTGGCAACGGGCCTGGTATGTTTGTGCTATTGCGTCCGGTCAGCTACCGTCGTTGACGGTGGAGGTGGGGCTCTCCCGCATGCCGATGGTGCTGCTGCCCTAGTCCCGACTCCTCTTCTTCATTGTGTAGGCCATGCTTTGCGGTGCTGTGGTGAGACAGCGTGGGGAGCTTCATGACCGGATTGGCGCAGGGTGGTGGTCGGTTTGGTGGCGAGATCCAGAGTGCCTGAGGTGGAGGCTGGGATCGGGAGAAATCCCTGTTGGCTTGGTCAACACCGACGCGGTGGCGCCTGAGGGTGCCGCTGGACCTTCCTGGAGGGCGTCGGGGCTATCCTTTTTCTCTCCTCGCCGCGTACCGGGGGAAACCCTTGGCAGCAACGTCGTCATCGTCGCGTCCCTTCTTGGAGGTGTTGGTTGGTACCGGCGCTTCGGAGTCTCGAAGCTTGGTGGGCGATCTCCGGTGGACGCAGCGGTCGCGAGGCTTCTTTGTTTTTGTCCATCCACCGTTGCCGGTATTTCTTTTTCTTGTATTTTCTCTTTCATTTCTTTTGGGCGTGATTGTGTTACTTCCATCCCAGCACCTATTAATTGCTTGTCTCGGTTGGTTGCTTTGTATACAAAGGGGGAAACCCTTTTTCGGTAAAGAAGCTTGAATTCCTGGAAAGAAGAAGCCATTGTCTTCATTTCATAGAATTGGTTATTCTACACCCTAAACTATGCAAGCCGTTCATGATTCAACCTCCCTCTCAGTTTACCCTGGTTTTGACCATGTTGACTGCTTACTCAGCACTGCCACGTTAGATTTTGGTACTCACTGTCCCCCGTCACGCGCTGCTGCCGAGCCTAGCCGTCCTAATTGCTTCATCGCAGCCCCTGCCGCCGACCCCTCGTCTACCATCCCTTCTCCCCGACCCCCATCTCTCGTCCTGCCGCTGCCCCCGTCTTGCCAAGCTCGACGCACTCGCGCTGGTGATGTGGAGCTCGACGCGGCCGGAGAAGGTCCTAGGACTTTGCGGCACGTGCTCCTGGCCTCCACCGAAGTCAATATGCCAAGTGCGCTCGGGCATGGGTGGCAGTGAGGCAGTGCTCTAGGGGTGAGCGGCTGGAAAGCGGTGCTCCTGTGGTGTGCATGCGCTGGAGGAAAGGGAGCAGCATGCATGGGTGCTCACGCTGTCATGGGTGCTCTGGGGTTACTACAACTCCTCCTCGAGCTTGCCTCCATCTCCAGTGAGCAGTGGGTGCACTCCAGGGATGCCAGAGCAGACAAAGGTGGACTCGCAACACGAGGGCCTTGCGGGAAGAACCCATCGGAGCACCCCCAAGTTATCCCGTATCTCCCTCTGAGTCCGCCTGCGACCCAACTCGCGCGAGGGTGCCGCCACCTCGCAAAATTCTCCATCATCTTCGCCTTGTTCAACTGCACCTCTCTAATCTCTTATTACGCCCAGGAACGCGTCAGATCGAGCTCCCAAAGATCAACCGAAGCATGTCATCGCTGCCACTCCTCCGTTCGAGCACCACCGACGATAGAGATCGTCCATGACTTGCCGACGACACCTTCATTGCCGTCCTGAAGCTCCGCATCCAACCGATCCGTATCAAGCTCATAACACTTCTTGAGAGAATGCACAGACTGTTAGGATCAATCCAACGCGCCTAGTCGATCATCCAAAGACCAAACAATCACACGAGCCCGACATCGAGAAATTTGTTAACAAGCTTCACAGATATGGCTACATCCTCGGGCCTGACGCTCCTCCCGATGACACCGTTACAATTCCGCACACTCGCCACCTGGGCGTCGGCACACGCAGCCGGCTCCCCCTGCTTGCCTGTGCTATTATGTTGGCATATGTTACATCGTGTGTCTACCCCTACATATATAAGATGCCTAGGATACAAGTGTGCTATTCAAAGTCCAACTGTAATCTATCTTGTACAACAATATTCGACACAATTCTAACAAACTCCACCTTGACGAATATTCTTCATCACCTTGGACCCATCCATGCATCGAACCTCCATCTACATTGGACTTGAGATACGCCATGAGCACCGCTGCTACTCCCAGACTTCATGTGATACCACTTGCAACTGTGGCCTCTTATAATCTTCTTCGCAGTCAACACTCGAGCAAAATTAAGTTCATCATTATTCTACTCAACGTCCGGAGTATCCATTCAACGCTATCATACACCGATCACTGACCTATTTGAAAATGAACAACTCATATATTGGACTGAACCCAACATCAACACTCTTTCTTGACTGTCTCTCTGAAACATGAAGGAATTTCGCTGTTGCCCTGTGACATCCCGAGTCAAATTCGCAGTTGTCTTACCCTCTTTCGGATAGTCTCTGACATATCCCACAACTATAGCACTCCGCGTCCTTCTATACTTGTAATCCGCACTTTGCCATGTGCATCGAACATCACAGAATATATGATCATGTACTCTCTCAGCTTTTATCAATTTCAGACTTTCCGTCACTTTCTCAGATTCTCCATGGTCAACTCATGTCCATATTCCGGCACGGATAGACCCGATGACCCACAAGTATAGGGGATCTATCATAGTCCTTTCAATAAGTACGAGTGTCGAATCCAATGAGGAGCAGAAGGAAATGGCAAGCGGTTTCCAGTAAGGTATTCTCTGCAAGCACTAAAATTGTAGGTAATAGATAGTTTTGTGATAGGATAATTTGTAAGGGTAACAAACAATGAAAGTAAATAAGGTGCATCAAGGTAGCCCAATCCTTTTTGTAGCAAAGGACAAGCCTGGACAAGTTGTTATAATGAGAAAAGCGCTCCCGAAGACACATGGGAATTATCGTCAAGCTAGTTTTCATCATGCTCATATGATTCACGTTTGTTACTTTGATAATTTGATATGTGGGTGGACCAATGCTTGGGTGCTGTCCTTTTTTGGACAAGCATCCCACTTATGATTAACCCCTATTGCAAGCATCCGCAACTACAAAAAAGTATTAAGGTAAACCTAACCACAACATGAGACATATGGATCCAAATCAGCCCCTTACGAAGTGACGTATAAACGAACTAGGGTTTAAGCTTTGTCACTCTAGCAACCCATCATCTACTTATTACTTCCCAATGCCTTCCTCTAGGCCCAAATAATGGTGAAGTTTCATGTAGTCGACGTTCACATAACACCACTAGAGGAGAGACACCATACATCTCATCAAAATATCGAACGAATACCAAATTCACATGACTACTAATAGCAAGACTTCACCCATCTCCTCAGGAACAAATGTAACTACTCACAAAGCATATTCATGTTCATGATCAGAGCGGTGTTAATATACATTAAGGATCTGAACAAATGATCTTCCACCGGATAAACCAATTAGCATCAACTACAAGGAGTAATCAACAGTACTAGCAACCCACATGTACCAATCTGAGGTTTGGATACAAAGATTGGATACAAGAGATGAACTAGGGTTTGAGAGGAGATGGTGCTGGTGAAGATGTTGATGGAGATTGACCCCCTCCCGATGAGAGGATCGTTGGCGATGACGATGGTGATGATTTCCTCCTCCCGAAGGGAAGTTTCCCGACAGAACAGCTCCGCCGGAGCCCTAGATTGGTTCCGCCAAGGTTCTGCCTCATGGAGGCGGAGTTTCGTCCCGTGAGCTTGCTTATGATTTTTTCCAGGGTAAAAGGCTTCATATAGCAAAAGAGGGGCACCGGGGGGCCCACAAGGCAGGGAGGCGCGCCCAGTAGGGGTGGGCGCGCCCCCATCCTTGTGGCCAGGGTGTGGGCCCCCTCTGGTACTTCTTTCGCTCAGTAATTCTTATTAATTCCAAAAATGACTTTCGTAGAGTTTCAGGACTTTTGGAGCTGTGTAGAATAGGTTTCCAATATTTGCTCCTTTTCTAGCCCAGAATCCCAGCTGCTGGCATTCTCCCTGTTTATGTTAAACCTTGTAGAATAAGACATGATAGCCATAAGTATTGTGACATAACGTGTAATAACAGCCCATAATGCAATAAATATCAATATAAAAGCATGATGCAAAATGGACGTATCAACTCCCCCAAGCTTAGACCTCGCTTGTCCTCAAGCGGAAGCCGAAATCGAAAAATATGTCCACATTTTTAGAGATAGAGGTGTCAATAAAAATAAAATACAGACATGAGGGCATCATGATCATTCTTATAACAACATATATATATATATATATATATATATATATATATATATATTTTGTCATATGATTTCTTATGCTCAAGTAACAATCTATTCATAATGTCAAGTATGGTTCAGAAACTTCCTTGAGAACTAACAAACTATAATCTCAGTCATTGAAGCAATTGCAATTTATCATAACATCAGAAAGAGTCAAGAATAGAGCTTTTCAGCAAGTCCACATACTCAACTATCATATAGTCTTCTACTAACACTCACGCAGTACTTATGGTTCTAGAGTTTTAATCGGACACAGAGAAAGATAGGGGCTTATAGTGTTGCCTCCCAACATTTTACCTCAAGGGTAATGCCAACAATAATAGTTCATGCTAACTTACATCCAATTGGATATATATATCAGGATCTTTCCAACATGAGGTGCTTGCCAAAGGATAAAATGAAAAAGGGAAAGGTGAGGATCACCTTGACTCTTGCATAATGTAAAAGACATAAAGTAAAAGATAGGCCCTTCACAGAGGGAAGCAGAGGTTGTAATGTGCTTTTAGGGTTGGATGCACACAATCTTAATGCAAAAGAACGTCACTTTATATTGCCACTTGTGATATGAACCTTTATTATGCAGTCCGTCGCTTTTATTACTTTCATATCACACAATCGTATAAAGTTTATTTTCTCTGCACTAATAAGTCATACATATTTAGAGAGCAATTTTTATTGCTTGCAACATGACAACTTACTTGAAGGATCTTACTCAATCCATAGGTAGGTATGGTGGACTCTCATGGCAAAACTGGGTTTAAGGATATTTGGAGGCACAGGTAGTATCTCTACTTGGTGCAAGGAATTTGGCTAGCATGAGGGGGAAAGGCAAGCTCAACATGTTGAACGATCCATGACAATATACTTTAACTGAGATGTGAGAAAACATAACCCATTATGTTGTCTTCCTTGTCCAACATCAACTCTTTAGCATGTCATACTTTAATGAGTGCTCACAATCATAAAAGATGTCCAAGATAGTATATTTATATGTGAGAACCTCTCTTTCTTTATTACTTCCTATTAATTGCAACAATGACCAAAACTATGTTTGCCAACTCTCAACAACTTTTAAGCCTCATACTCTCTATGTGTGAAGTCATTACTATCCGTAAGATCAATATGAACTCTTTTATTCTTTTTATTCCTTTTATTTTCTCAAGATCATAGCAAGATAGCAAGGCCCTTGACTCAACACTAATCTTTATTATATAGCTCACGGACTCAATTACATAAAGGGATGACAAAGCAAAACTCAAAACTAATTCATACCAAAACTTTATTCTACTAGATCAAGATATTACCAAAAGGATCGAACTAAGAAAAATGGTAAAGATAGGAGTGTGATGGTGATACGATACAGGGGCACCTCCCCCAAGCTTGGCAGTTGCCAAGGGGAGTGCCCATACCCATGTGATCATGTCTCCTTCTTCAGAGTTGGTGTTGTGATCTTCTTGGCGACGATGCCCCTCAGGATACGATTCTCCTCCTCGAGCTTATTGACTTGTTGTTTGAGGTCCATATTTTCCTTGCGGATCTTGCCAGTGACGGCTAAAGCTCCTTTTACCCAAGGATGTTGCATAGCTTCTGGAGAACAAGTGACACTCTTTTTCATATTTTCATAAGAAAGCAATTTAACATTGGAAGGGATGACCGAGTTTGGAATAGCTAAGCTCTGTAGTTCCCCCATCATGAATCCTGCTTGTAAGCGAGAGGTAACTTCTTGATCCTCCTCCATGGCATATATCCTTTTTAAGTTGGCCTCCATCTCATCCTCCATTGATGGCCCAAAGTGATAAGCATCGTTGTTTGATCTTGGACCTGGCCTCGGGTAAGACACCCGACTCTCCCCGACTGACTCTTGAGAAGACATCTTGCTCTAAATCTGTAACAGAAACAACTCAAAACAAAGACATAAGTTTTTTGCATGATACGGTAGTCAAAACCTTTGGGAGATTATATAATGAATTTTTACCGACCAAAAGAAGTATCATGCATGAAAACGGAGTCCGGAGAGCACACGAGGTTCCCACGAGGTAGGGGAGCGCGATCAGTAGGGGTGGGCGCGCCCTCCACCCTCGTGGAGGCCTCGTGTCCTTCCCGGACTACTTATTATTTTCCTATTTTCTTAAATATTCCAAAACAAAGAAAACTTGCTATTAGAACTGTTTTGGAGTCGGTTTACTTACCGTACCACATATCTATTCCTTTTCGGAGTCTGAAACGTTCTGGAAGGTGTCTCTTATGTATTCCTCCGGGGTCACGGTTTCAATAATATTAGTTTCAACATTTATTGGGTTACCTGAGATATAATGTTTGATTCTTTGACCGTTCACCACCTTCGGATTTGTGCCTTCAAAGTTGTTGATTTTTATGGCACCGGAACGATAGACCTCCTCGATAACGTAAGGACCTTCCCATTTAGAGAGAAGTTTTCCTGCAAAAAAAATCTTAAACGAGAGTTAAATAGCAACACATAATCACCTACGTTAAACTCACGCTTTTGTATCCTTTTGTCATGCCATCTTTGAACTCTTTCTTTAAACAGCTTGGCATTCTCATATGCTTGGGTTCTCCATTCATCAAGTGAGCTAATGTCAAATAACCTCTTCTCACCGGCAAGTTTGAAATCATAGTTGAGCTCTTTAATGTCCCAATATGCCTTATGTTCAAGTTCGAGAGGTAAGTGACATGCTTTTCCATAAACCATCTTATACGGAGAAATTCCCATAGGATTCTTATATGCAGTTCTATAGGCCCATAATGCATCATCAAGTTTCTTGGACCAATTCTTTCTAGATCTATTAATAGTCTTTTGCAAAATTAATTTGAGTTCTCTATTACTCAACTCTACTTGACCACTAGACTGTGGGTGATATGGAGATGCAATTCTATGATTAACATCATACTTAGCAAGCATTTTACGAAAAGCACCATGAATAAAATGTGAACCACCATCAGTCATTAAGTATCTAGGGACTCCAAAACTCGGAAAAAATAACTTCTTTAAGCATCTTAATAGAGGTGTTATGATCAGCGCTACTATTTGGAATAGCTTCTACCCACTTAGTAACATAATCAACAACAACTAAAATATGTGTATATCCATTAGAGGCAGGAAAAGGCCCCATATAATCAAAGCCCCAAACATCAAATGGTTCAATAACAAGAGAATAATTCATAGGCATTTCTTGATGTCTACTAATATTACCAATTCTTTGACATTCATCGCAACACAAGACAAACTTACGGGCATCTTTGAAGAGAGTAGGCCAATAAAAACCGGATTGCAATACCTTATGTGTAGTTCTATCTCCAGCGTGGTGTCCTCCATATGCCTCGGAGTGACACTTGCATAGGATCTGTTCCTGTTCATGCTCAGGTACACAACGTCTAATAAGACCATCTACTCCTTCTTTATAAAGGTGTGGGTCATCCCAAAAGTAATGTCTTAAATCATAAAAGAACTTTTTCTTTTGCTGGTATGTGAAACTAGGTGGTATAAATTAAGCAACAATGTAATTAGCATAATCAACATACCATGGAGCACTACAAGAAGCATTTATGACAGCTAATTGTTCATCAGGAAAGCTATCATCTATAGGTAGTGGGTCATCAAGAACATTCTCTAACCTAGACAGGCTGTCTGCAACGGGGTTCTCAGCTCCCTTTCTATCAATAATATGCAAGTCAAATTCTTGTAGCAAGAGAACCCATCTAATAAGTCTAGGTTTAGCATCTTTCTTTTCCATAATATATTTAATAACAACATGATCAGTGTGAATAGTTACTTTAGAATCAACAATATAAGGTCTGAACTTATCACAAGCAAATACAACCGCTAAGAATTCTTTTTCAGTAGTAGCATAATTTTTCTGAGCAGTGTCTAGCATTTTACTAGCATATTGAATAACATTTAACTTCTTATCAACTCTTTGCCCTAGAACAGCACCTACAACATAATCGCTAGCATCACTCATAATTTCAAAGGGTAAATTCCAATCAGGTGGCTGAACAATAGGTGAAGTGATCAAATCTTTCTTAAGTATTTCAAATGCTTCTACACAATCATCATCAAAGAAAAAAGGAATATATTTTGTAATAGATTAATCAGAGGCCTAGAGATTTTAGAGAAGTCCTTAATGAACCTCATATAAAAACCGGCATGACCAAGGAAACTTTACCTTTAATGTCCTTGGGGCACGACACCTTTTCAATAGCATCAACTTTAGCTTTATCAACTTCAATACCTCTTTCAGAAATCTTATGCCCCAAGACAATGCCTTCATTAACCATAAAGTGGCACTTTTCCCAATTCAAGACGAGACTAGTGTCTTCGCATCTCTGCAAAACTCGATCAAGGTTGCTCAAGCAATCATCAAAAGAGGATCCATAAACGGAGAAATCATCCATGAATACCTCACAGATCTTTTCACAAAAGTCAGAGAATATAGCCATCATGCATCTTTGAAAGGTAGCAGGTGCATTACATAAACCAAAAGGCATACGTCTATAAGCAAAAGTACTGAAAGGGCAAGTAAAAGTAGTCTTTGCTTGATCGTCCGCTGACACAAGTATTTGAGAGAAACCAGAATAACCATCTAGAAAGCAGAAATGTGTATGTTTGGATAGTCTTTCTAGCATTTGATCAATAAAAGGTAAAGGGTAATGATCTTTCTTAGTGGCTTTATTTAATTTATGGAAATCAATTACCATCCTATAACCTGTAATAATTCTTTGCAGGATCAATTCATCTTTATCATTAGGAACTACAGTAATACCTCCCTTCTTAGGGACACAATGGACATGACTTACCCACTGACTATCAGCAACGGGATAAATTATACCTGCCTCGAGGAGCTTTAGTATTTCCTTTCTTACCACTTCTTTCATCTTAGGATTTAACCGTCGTTGATGGTCTCTAACAGGTTTGGCATCTTCTTCCAATTTTATTTTGTGTTGGCATAGAGTGGGACTAATGCCCTTAAGATCATCAAGAGTATATCCAATAGCAAAACGGTGCTTCTTCAGAGTTTTCAATAATCTTTCCTCTTCCTGCACTGAAACGTTAGCACTAATAATAATAGGATATATCTTATTTTCATCAAGATAAGCATATTAAGAGTATCAGGTAATGGTTTAAGCTCAAACACATGATCACCCTTGAGTGGAGGAGGATCCCCTAGGATTTCAACAGGCAAGTTGTGTTTCATAATAGGACCCTGTTTAAGGAATACTTTATCTATCTCCCTTCTTTCATTCATAAACATATCATTTTCATGGTCTAGCAAATATTGTTCTAAAGCATCAGTAAGAGGCATGGCAATAGAAGCAAGACCAATAATTTCATCCTTACTAGGCAATTCTTTATCATGGGGTTGTCTACAAAATTTAGCAAAATTAAATTCATGTTTCACATCCCCCAAGCCAATAGTAACAACATCCTTTTCACAATCAATCTTAGCATTGACCGTATTCAAGAAGGGTCTACCAAATATAATGGAACAAAAGCTATCTTGTGGGGAACCAAGAACAAGAAAATCAGTAGGGTATTTAACTTTCCCACACAAGGCTTCAACATCTCTAACAATCCCAATTGGTAAAATAGTATCTCTATTGGCAAGCTTAATTGTAACATCAATATCTTCTAACTCAGCGGGTGCAATATCATGTATAATTTCTTTGTATAAGGAAATAGGTATTGCACTAGCACTAGCACCCATATCACATAAGCCATGATAACAATGATCTCCTATTTTAACAGAAATAACAGGCATGCCTACAACAGGTCTATGTATCTTAGAATCGGGTCTAGCAATGTTAGCAGCCTGTTCACAGAAATAAATAACATGCCCATCAATATCATCAGCCAAGAGATCTTTAACCATAGCAATACTAGGTTCAACTTTAATTTGCTTAGGAGGTGTATATGTCCTACTATTACTTTTACAAACCACAGTTGAAGCTTTAGCGTGATCCTTTATCCTAACAGGGAAAGGAGGTTTCTCAACATAAGAAGTAGGAACAATAGGATCATTATAAGTAATAGTATTTTCTTCAACTGTAATAGGTGCAACTACTTTTACTTCAGTGGAGGATTATATTTAAACCACTTCTCCTTAGGGAGATCAATGTGAGTAGCAAAAGATTCACAGAAAGAAGCTACTATCTTAGAGTCAAGTCCATATTTAGTGCTAAATCCACGAAAAGCATCGGTATCCATAAAAGACTTAACACAATCAAACTTAGCTGTCATAACTGACTCCTTACCATCGTCGGAACCCCAATCTTCAGAGTTGCGTTTAATTCTTTCCAATAAGTCCCACTTGAATTCAATAGTCTTCAGCATATAAGAACCAACACATGAATTATCGAGCATGGTGCGATCATTGAGAGAAAGCCGAGCATAATTTTTTTGAATAATCATTTCTCTTTAGAGCTCATGATTGGGGCATGAATATAACATTGACTTGAACCACCCCCAAGCTTGAGCGATGCTTTCTCCTTCGCGAGGCCAAAAATTATATATATAATTATGATCACGATGAACAAGATGCATAGGATAGAACTTCTGGCGGAATTCCAATTTCAATCATTTATAGTCCCAAGATCCCGTATCATCACATAGCCTATACCATGTCAGTGCATCTCCCTTCAAATATAAAGGGAAGACCTTCCTCTTAATGACATCACCGGGCACACCTGCAAGCTTAAATAATCCACAAACTTCATCCACATAGATAAGGTGTAAATCGGGATGCAATGTTCCATCTCCTGCAAAGGGATTAGCTAGCAGTTCCTCTATCATACCCGAAGGAATTTCAAAGTAAACATTTTCAGTAGGTTCAGTAGGTTGAGGAGCAACTCTTTGCTCTACCGGTCGGGGTGAAGATGCCCCGAGCAAGCCCCTCAAAGGATTAGTTTCCATAGCAACAAGTGACAGTAAATTTCAGCACACTATATAAATGTTTCCCTACCAAGTTCCACTCACCAAAGGCGCTTCATTCCCCTGCAACGGCACCAGAAAAGAGTCTTGATGACCCACAAGTATAGGGTATGTATCGTAGTCCTTTCGATAAGTAAGAGTGTCGAACCCAACGAGGAGCAGAAGGAAATGACAAGCGGTTTTCAGTAAGGTATTCTCTGCAAGCACGGAAATTGTAGGTAATAGATAGTTTTGTGATAGGATAATTTGTAACGGGTAACAAACAATGAAAGTAATTAAGGTGCAGCAAGGTGGCCCAATCCTTTTTGTAGCAAAGGACAAGCCTGGACAAGTTCTTATAATGAGATAAGGGCTCCCGAGGACACATGGGAATTATCTTCATGCTAGTTTTCATCACGCTCATATGATTCACATTCGTTACTTTGATAATTTGATATGTGGGTGGACCGGTGCTTGGGTGCTGTCCTTTATTGGAAAAGCATCCCACTTATGATTAACCCCTATTGCAAGAATCCGCAACTACAAAAGAAGTATTAAGGTAAACCTAACCACAGCATGAGACATATGGATCCAAATCAGCCCCTTAGGAAGCAACGCATAAACTAGGGTTTAAGCTTCTGTCACTCTAGCAACCCATCATCTACTTATTACTTCCCAATGCCTTCCTCAAGGCCCAAATAATGGTGAAGTATCGTGTAGTCGACGTTCACATAACACCACTAGAGGAGAGACAACATACATCTCATCAAAATATCGAACGAATACCAAATTCACATGACTACTAATAGCAAGACTTCACCCATGTCCTCAGGAACAAACGTAACTACTCACAAAGCATGTTCATGTTCATGATCAGAGGGGTATTAATATGCATTAAGGATCTGAACAAATGATCTTCCACCGGATAAACCAATTAGCATCAACTACAAGGAGTAATCAACACTACTAGCAACCCACAGGTACCAATCTGAGGTTTGGATACAAAGATTGGATACAAGAGATGAACTAGGGTTTGAGAGGAGATGGTGCTGGTGAAGATGTTGATGGAGATTGACCCCCTCCCGATGACAGGATCATTGGTGATGATTTCCCCCTCCCGGAGGGAAGTTTCCCCGGCAGAACAGCTCCGCCGGAGCCCTAGATTGGTTCCGCCAAGGTTCCGCCTCGTGGAGGCGGAGTTTCGTCCCGTGAGCTTGCTTATGATTTTTTCCAGGGTAAAAGGCTTCATATAGCATAAGAGGGGCACCAGGGGGCCCACGAGGCAGGGGGGTGCGCCGAGTAGGGGTGGGCATTTCCCACCCTCGTGGCTAGGGTGTGGGCCCCCTCGGGTACTTCTTTCGCTTAGTAATTCTTATTAATTCCAAAAATGACTTTCATAGAGTTTCAAGACTTTTGGAGCTGTGCCGAATAGGTTTCCAATATTTGCTCCTTTTCCAGCCCAGAATCCCAGCTGCCGGCATTCTCCCTCTTTATGTTAAACCTTGCAAAATAAGAGAGAATATCCATAAGTATTGTGACATAACACGTAATAACAGACCATAATGCAATAAATATCGATATAAAAGCATGATGCAAAATGGACGTATCAAGACCCATGCACCAACTTGAACCAGATACCTACCAACACTGCTTCGGCACCCTCTGCACACTTTATCTTACCACATGTTTGACCAGCAGTGCATTGGTCCATTGTTGTGTCCCATGCTTACCACACGCCTTGCCGCTATCACTGCGTTGAGTCTCTACTGTCCTGGTCGACTCTCCCTGATACATCTCCAACGCATCTATAATTTTTTTATTGTTCTATGCTATTATATCATCATTCTTGGATGTTTTACATTTATTTTATAGCAACTTTATATCATTTCTTGGGACTAACCTATTGACATAGTGCCCAGTGATAGTTGCTGTTTTTTGCTGGTTTTTTACTTCACAGAATATCCATATCAAACGAAGTCCAAATGCAGCAAAACTTTTTGGAGATTTTTTTCTGCCCAGAAGAGACCCAAGGAGCCCAGGAGGTGTACCAGAGGAGGCCCGTGGGGCCCACAAGACACCAGGGAGCGCCCTTGTGCCTTGTGGGGCCCACATTGACCTTTTCCACCGCCTCTCAGCTCGATAAATACTCAAATATTCCAGAAACCCTAGAGAGTCGATGAAACACAATAACAGCCGCCGCAAGTTCCAGAACCATGAGATCCAATCTAGAGCCCTTTTCCGTCACCTTGCCGGAGGGGCAAACGAAAACAGAGGGGTTCATCATCCTCGTTGGTGCTCCTCCGATGATGTGTGAGTAGTTTACCACAGACCTACAGGTTCGTAGGTAGTAGCTAGATGGATTCTTCTCTCTTTTTGATTCTCAATACAATGTTCTCCTCGATGTTCTTAGAGATCTATTTAATGTAATGACTTTTTGCGGTGTGTTTGTTGGGATCCGATGAATTGTGAGTTTATGATCAGATCTATCCATGAATATTATTTGGGCCTTTGTTGAACTCTATATGCATGATCTTTATAGCCTCGTATTTCTTCACCGAAACTTTGGTTTGGTTTGGCCAACTAGATTGTTTTTTCTTGCAATGGGAAGAGGTGCTTTGTGATGGGTTCGTTCTTGCGGTGCTTATTCTCATTGACAGAAGTAGACGTGACATGCATGTATCGTTTCCATTAAGGATAAAAAGATGGGTTCTATTCCTACATGAATAGATCTTGTCTACATCATGTCATCATTTTTATTGCATTACTATGTTTTTCCATGAACTGAATACACTAGATGCATGCTGGATAGCGGTCTATGTGTGTATAGTAGTAGATGCAAAATCGTTTTGGTCTACTAATCTTGGACGTGATGCCTATATACATGATCATTGCCTTGGATATCTTCATCATTATTTGCTCTTCTATCAATTGCCCAACAGTAATTATTTACCCACCGTATGCTATTTTCTCGAGAGAAGCCACTAGTCAAATCTGCGGCCCCCGGGTCTATTTCCTATCATATTGGTTTTAGATCTATTATTCCAAAAACCCAAAAATATCTTGCTGCACTTTTTATTTATTTATTTTATTTTGTGTTTTTGGTAGATCCATTTATGCAATCTCATACAATTTAATCTATCTCAATACCAAGGAGGGATTGACAACCCATCTTACGCGTTGGGTTGCAAGTATTTGTTATTTGTGTGCAGGTGCTATTTACATAGTGTTGCTTGGTTCTCTTATTTTATTGATAACCTTGGTTTCATAACTGAGGGAAATACTTACCGTTGTTGTGCCGCATCATCCTCTCCTCATCAGGGAAATACCAACGCAGATACAAGCAATCAGGAAGAATTTCTGGCGCCATTGCTGGGGAGACATCATCAACATCTATCAGGTACCCAATCACAAATCTCATATCCTTGAACTTTACTTTATTTTCCATTTGCCTCTTGTTTTCATCTCCCCCACTTCTAAAACATTTTGGCAAAAATACAAAAATATTTTTCGTTTGCCTTTTTGCTTGTTTGCTATTTTTGCTTATGTTGCCATGTGCCTTCTTTTTGCTTGCATCTTCGCTTGCTAAAAATTTATTTATATGTATCCTCATCCACTTGCTAATCCTTTTAAAAGATCCAATTATGATGAAGCAATTGCTAGTGAATTGAGTTCACTATATTATCTTTATGAAGTTTTGCTTGAGATTCGTGAATCTGAAAATTGTGATAGAGTGTTAAAAGAAGAAATTTCTGAAGTGATTCATGATATATCCTTGAATGAAAAGCATGATTGCAATGATGTTATTATAAATTCTATTAATATAAATTGTGCTAATATTATGCAAAACTCCAAGCTTGGGGATGCTAATCTTGCTATGTCCTCTACTTGTTGCAATGATCATGATTGGGTGATTCTTCTTATGATCTTGAAAATTTATTTAATCCTCATGATGAATATGATATTGATAATAGTGTTTGCAATAATATTAAAAGTGGGTTTGGAAGAGTGCCAACTCTAGGTAATAATGATCCCACTGATTTGGAGAATGATCAATCTTATGAAATTTTTGATAAAAGTGGGGTTGGAGAGGTCATGACTTTATTTGATGATAATCCCACTATTTTGGAAGAGTGTCAACTTTGCATGCATGTGGATCATGGAGAGAATATTTTATGTGATAGCTATGTTGTTGAATTTGAATATGACCCCACTAAATTACCTCCTATTATGTTGAGATTGTCAATATTTTATTCCTCTCCTTTGCATATGCTAGATATTTCTTGTCTTGATAATTTGTTTGCTTATAAAATTCCTATGCATAGTAAGTATGTTAGACTTAAATGTGTTTGTTACATGTTTTATCATGCTCTCTTTCTGTTTCAATTCTTATCTTTCATGTGGGCATCAATAAAATCTTATGCCTGGATAGGGGCATAAAACAATATCACTTGTTGGGAGGCAACCCAATGAATAAAATTAATATTTCACTTTTTGTTTCTGGTTTTGTGTGTTCACACAATTATGCTATTGTTATGATTGTGTTTTTATGTTTTAGTTAGTGTTTATGCCGCATAAAGCCTTTAGGACCATGTTGGGTGATAGGTGCTTTGATCCTGTTGGAAAATAGAAACTTTTGCGCTCAGTAACAAAATTGATTTGGTCTGCTAGAATGTGATAAATTCTTGATTTTTTTACACATTAAGATACAAATTTCCTACGTTCTCCTAATTTTTTTAGAATATTTGGAGTTACATAAGTATGTTCAAAGTCCACATTACTACATATTGTTCTATTTTTGACAGATTCTGTTTTCATTACATTGCATGCTTATTTTGATGGATCTACGGATTGTATCGGGCGGGGGGGGGGGGGGGTATAAGCCATGATAAATTTAGAATACAGTAGGTACAATGCAATAATAAATTATGAATGGGTTTGCAATAGTACTTAAAGTGGTGATTTTCTTTATTATACTAACGGATCTCACGAAGGTTTATTTGTGTTTTCTGTGGTTGAAGTTTTCATGTTTTGGTCGAGATCATGATATATAGATGAAGGAATAAGGAGTGAAAAGAGCCTAATCTTGGGGATGCCCATGGTACCCCAAGTTCATATTCAAGGAGAAGCAAGCAACTAAGCTTGGGGATGCCCCGGAAGGCATCCCCTCTTTCTTCTAACAACCATCCGTAATTTTGCTTGGAACTATATTTTTATTCGTCACATATCATGAGTTTTGCTTGGAGCATCTTGTATTATATGAGTCTTTGCTTGTTTTGCTTTTTAGCTTGTCACAATCATCCTTGTTGGACACACCTATTTGAGAAAGCCATAATGATGTTGTGATTTGTTAGAATTGCTATATGTGCTTCACTTAAATTTTTTGAGCTATCGAATTGCTCTAGTGCTTCACTTATATCTTTATGAGCACCGTGATGCTTTAATTTTTGAAGAAATACTCTCATGCTTAACTTAGATCAATTTGAGAGTTAGTAATTTTTTAATAGATTCTCTCATTCTTTACTTATATTATTTTGAGAGATGAAAACTTATTTATGCTCATGTTCTTCACTTAAATTTATTTGAGAGCTTGTTATAAGCAATCGTAATATACGAAATTAGTCCCAAAGTGATATATATCCAAGGGGGATATAGTAAAAACTTTCATGAAGATCATTGGATATTATAAACTTGATTCCTTGTAATAGTTTTGAGATATGGAGATAGTAATATGTGAGTCATGTTGGTGAGTAATTATGCTTTAGTAAGAATATTGGTGTTAAGGTTTGTGATTACCTATGCAAGCACGAAAGCCAATAGTTATGCATTGAAGTTACATTCTACTTGTGGTGCATTTTTCGATATTAGTTATGTTTAATGCTCGTTTATGATTGTTTTCATTTCTTGGTTGGTTGCTTCCAAATCTATTTGCTAGCCTTCACTTGTACTAAGCGGGAATAGTGCTTGTGCACCCAAAATCCTAAACCCAAGTTGCGCCAAATGAGTCCACCGTACCTACCTATATGTGGTATTTCCATGTCTTTACAAGTAAATTTGTATGTGCCAACTCTAATTTCAAAATGAATTTCCTTTTTGTGTGCCCGTACCGCTCATGAAGCGGCAGGGGGTGGTCGATATTTTCCATGCTAGATATGTTATTCTCAAGATGAGTGTTTATTCACTTGTCATTGCACGAGAGTGTGGCAAGGTAATAGGGATGCCTAGTCCCGAAATGAAAAAGAAATTTACTTTATGTTGTCAAGTAATAAATTTCTTGGAAAGTGTTGGTATGGAAGTCACCCATGGATACGACTGGCCATGGATTGTGAAAGAATGGTGTAAAAAGGAATAAACTTTATTTTATGTTTGGGAACCGCGTATGATGTATCTAGCATGGAAAGTATTGGGAATTCTCGGTCATTTTCGTTGACGGGAAAAGCATGCCTCTCAAAATATTTTATCTCTCAATTTAAGATTTGAGCTCTGGCACCTCTAGAAATCTCTGCTTCCCTCTGTGAAAGGGCCTATTTATTTAGTTTATGCAATTTTTATTTTTATTTGAGTCTCCATCTTCTCTTATAAAGCACTAACTAGGGAACACTTATGCGATGCATGTAGCTAATATTTGAGTGGGTTTCATGAATGGACCAATGATTGAGCATGATGGGCTAGGGATATCTTTCTTTAGTGTTGATATTTTGAAAGACATAGTTGCTTGTTAATATGCTTGAGTATTGATGTGTTTCATGTCAATTATATACTATTGCTTTGAATCATCAAAAAGTCCAAATATCCATGCTACAAAAGAAAATATTATGTGATTAGCATGTTAGGTAGCATTCCACATCAAAAATTCTATTTTTATCATTTACATACTCGAGGACGAGTGTGAATTAATCTTGGGGATGCTGATACGTCTTCAATGTATCTATATTTTTTATTGTTCCATGTTGTTATATTTTTTGGGACTAACCTATTGACATAGTGCCCAGTGCCAGTTGTTGTTTTTTTTCTTGTTTTTTACTTCGTGGAATATCCATATCAAACGAAGTCCAAATGCAGCGAAACTTTTTGGACATTTTTTCTGCCTAGAAGAGACCCAGGGAGCCCAGGAGGTGTACTGGAGGAGGCTCATGAAGGAAATATGCCCTAGAGGCAATAATAAAGTTATTATTTATTTCCTTATTCATGATAAATGTTTATTATTCATTCTAGAATTGTATTAACCGGAAACATAATACATGTGTGAATACATAGACAAACATAGTGTCACTAGTATGCCTCTACTTGACTAGCTCGTTAATTAAAGATGGTTAAGTTTCCTAACCATAGACATGAGTTGTCATTTGATTAATGGGATCACATCATTAGGAGAATGATGTGATTGACTTGACCCATTCCGTTAGCTTAGCACTTGATCGTTTAGTATGTTGCTATTGCTTTCTTCATCACTTATACATGTTCCTATGACTATGATATTATGCAACTCCCGTTTACCGGAGGAACACTTTGTGTGCTACCAAACGTCACAACATAACTGGGTGATTATAAAGGTGCTCTACAGGTGTCTCCGAAGGTACTTGTTGAGTTGGCGTATTCCGAGATTAGGATTTGTCACTCCGATTGTCAGAGAGGTATCTCAGGGCCCTCTCGGTAATGCACACCACTATAAGCCTTGCAAGCAATGTAGCTAATGAGTTAGTTACGGGATGATGCATTACGTGACGAGTAAAGAGACTTGCCGGTAACGAGATTGAACTAGGTATTGAGATGCCGACGATCGAATCTCGGGCAAGTAAAATACCGATGACAAAGGGAATAACGTATGTTGTTATGCGGTTTGACCGATAAAGATCTTTGTAGAATATGTGGGAGCCAATATGAGCATCCAGGTTCCGCTATTGGTTATTGACCAGAGATGTGTCTCGATCATGTCTACATAGTTCTCGAACCCGTAGGGTCCGCACGCTTAAAGTTCGATGACGGTTATATTATAAGTTTATGTGTTTTGATGTACCGAAGGTTGTTCGGATTCCCGGATGTGATCATGAACATGACGAAGAGTCTCTAAATGGTCGAGACGTAAAGATTGATATATTGGACGACTATGTTTGGACACCAGAATGGTTCTGGGAGGTTTCGGGCATATACCGGAGTACCGGGGGTTACCGTACCCCCCCCCCCGGGAAGATATTGGGCCTTATGGGCCTTAGTGGATAAGAGAGAGGGCAGCCAGGAGGTGACGCACGGCCCCCCTTGCCCCAGTCCGAATTGGACAAGGGAAGGGGGTGACGGCTGACGGTGTCCTGGACTAGGGGGTACTCACCACGTCGTATCTCGATCAGTTGAATTGGGCCAAGGACCCCCATGGCCGTATACTCATGGGCCAGTTCGGACAGTTGCGGCATACAAGGAAGATTCCATAAGAATTGGTGATCAAGACAAGGACTGCTCTCCACCGGTGTATTCGGCTACGACTCTTGTTATCCTAGGCCTCTGGTACATTATATAAACCGAGGACAGGCTAGTCGATAGATGATATCAACAATCATACCATAGGCTTGCTTCTAGGGTTTAGCCTCTCGGATCTCGTGGTAGATCAACTCTTGTAATACTCATATCATCAAGATCAATCAAGCAGGAGGTATGGTATTAGCTCCATCGAGAGGGCCCAAACCTGGATAAACATCGTGTCCCCAGTCTCCTATTACCATTAGCCTTAGACGCACAGTTCGGGACCCCCTACCCGAGATCCGCCGGTTTTGACACCTTCTTGGTGCTTTCATTGAGAGCCTACTGGGCAATCGTCACGGATCAATGGGATGATCAGGTGATATTTTTTCAGTTAAGTCTATTTTGTATATGTTTTCTCTTTTGCAAAATCCATGCTATTGCGTTGTGCTACATTGTTCGCAGCCAGATCAGGCCAGAATTATTATTTTTGGTGGCGGCGGCCATATCCATTGCCCGATTATACCTCGGATCCAAACTGCCTCGCGGGCCGTGAAGGTCCTGGAAAAACGTAGGAGATCTCTAGCGTGCCGCCCGCGCGGAGCAGCGAACGCGGCCGGTGGACAGGAGTCCAGATCAGTAGCAGCACAGGGAGATTCCATCCCTCTTTCCCTATCATTTAATTATTAAGCAGGCCGTCTGTACTTCTTTGATTTGGTATTTTATGCACTGCTCGGCTCACGTGCTATTACTAGTGTATTGCTCCTCAAACGTATATCTATAATTCATCTAAGTGTGCTAATCGTTTTACAGTTTGGAGGTTTGATTAATAGTGCAGCTTTGCCTTGAAATTACTGTTCGCCTTCGAAGAAGCTGCGCCGCCAGACCATCTTTTCATCATCCCAGTTTATCTGACTGCGGTCGACATACGCTTCATGCATGACATGGCCTGTCACTTGAATTCGGTTCTGTTGTTTCCATGCTACTGATTCGACCTCGGCGCCCAGGCCACATCTTTCTAATAAATTACTTTATGTATTTTATTTATGCAAAAATAAAATGTTATTACTAGTACTATTTCTTGCTGAAAAGTATATAGACCTAGAGTACTACTAACCTAATTGACTACTAGTTTTGCAGCACAGTACCCTAGATTTGGTAAGTGAGTTCTAGTAATGTAAAATACTACTACTCCATGTCACCTGGGCAGAGAAGTTCTACCGACGTTTGTACCTGGCACCAGTCCGGCCAGCCTCTCCCTGTCACCTGGGCAGGACGACCTTCACCGCCATCGCCGTGCCACGACGCCAATGCGCCATCGAGCTAGCCTTAGCGCTCAGGCCATATTTACCAAACTTTTTTCGCATAAATTAAACATGCACCTTTTTTTCATTATTATTTTTTGGTTTGCACTATTTTACTTGTGTAGGCAATTGACTTAGATCGGGCGCACTATCCCCTCGACAAGGTGGCCTTGTCGCCCACCTCCATCGACCGAATTGTGTCGTCGCCTTGGAGCGCCGCCCAGTGTTGGCAATCCCGCGTCGCCGCTTCATCAACATACTCGGCCGGAGACTCCGGCATCACCCCGCCGACCTGCTTCGTCACCTTGGCTAAACTGGGAGCTTCACCTCTCCATAGCTGTCGTGCTGTGTCGCCACTTCGGAGTGCTGAGCTCTCCGCTCGGCCACCTCAGGACTAGCCTGGGGGCTGGAACTTTGTCCCGCATCAAGCTCGGATTGTCTCATCAATTCCGAACGCATTAACCAGCTAAGTCGCTTTCATGCTCATTAAATTTTATTTGGTTCGACCAAGCATCATACCTTTTTTAGCAAAAAGTTGTTCGTGAAAAACTTCCTTGTCCAAACTTTGTTTGTGATGCACATATTCAAATACCCCGTTTATTTGGGGGCTCCCTTGATGGAGCTTTTCCTCTTGCATATGATTATACTTGTACGGCTTCGTTCCTTGTTCGTGTATTACGCCACAATATGCACCATGTTGACTTAAGCGACTTGCAAGCTGGGTTGCCTGGCTGCTGTGCTTACCCCTACGTTCCCGATTGTTCGGCTAGGGAGTAAAGGGAGCACCTCTGTGATTGTCACGATCGGTTCATCCGAGCCGGACCTTAGACTGGGTGAAGCCGAAAGCTAGCACTCTTACTGTTTTCAACAATGGTCGACACACAACGGAACTCATGAGTACAAAAAATCTATTGCACAAGTCTCATAATAATAATGAGCAACCAAGAAAGGAATCGGTGGGGGTACTATTTTCTTCGAAGATGCTTCTTACACTTCGTCGATAATATAGCATAAGTTCCCCGAGCGCGCTTTATCTGTTACAGCCTTATGGCCTGATTGCCTGGTTATCGGAAATACCGTCGATATTCTCGACAGGTGGAGTACATAACACTTTTCGGTCCTTGACCGAAGAGGGAGAAGCCGATGGTCGGTTAAGATGCGTATAAAGTTCGGGTGAACACATATATGATACAAGTACTTCGGTACATACAATCATTATAACATAAAATTATTTTACCCAAGTCACTTGGGGGCTCTTAAATTTATGTGAGCTGTTTTATAATAAGTGTTCTTCTTCCTAGTCGCTGCAAAGTCTTTTTTCTATCACTCCTTTTTTCGACAAGAGTGTGTGGTCAATAGCTGGGGAGCCTAAGTACTCTGCCTTCAGGATAGGAGGTTGAAGCCGTAGGCTGACCCGCTTGAAGTCTTGAGATAGGATGTGTCATGCTAAAGCACGATAGAAGCACAATTTTTTTTCTAAGACCAATTTTCGGATTGGCACCGAACACTTGATCTTGTTCGGACGTCAAGTTTTTACTGACGTTTCTTGGTTTTCCAAGTTTATGGCACTTTTAAACTATTTGTGTGTTTTCCGCATAAGACTCGCAGTGCACTGCCAGACACCTTTAGAGATTCGGCAAAAATTCTCGGATATTGCTATATATGCATCGGTTTCAAATTGTGTCTTTGGTCGATAGTTGGGTTGCCCGGCTCCTATGCTTGCCTCCTACATTCCGCTTTGTTTGGTTAGGTGTGCAAAAGGAGACCACTGTGATTGTGCTGCCAGCTCGCATGGTTAAGCACCTCGGCGGATAAAGCCGAAAACTGACTGTCACAATAAGCATAAACTGGTCAGCGATCCAATGACTAGGTTAAATGACGGGCCATTCATAACATTGGCCGAAGTGTTTACGGCTTGACCTCGGCTGTCGCCGAACACAAAATGGGGGACTACTTGCTGGCCTCCCAACTTTAAGCTCTTATGACTAAGTGAAAGTTATAACGCCCACATATCTGATTGCCTCGTTTCCGCCAAAGCAACCGCCTTCGGGCACCAAGACGCCGTCTAAGGGTTGTTTTGTTATTTCAGAAACACCCTGCATAGCATCTACAAGGGGGTAGAAGCCGATGACGGGCCACTTTCATATTATAAACGGTCGCAACGGAAGTGAAAATTTGGGTTCATCTAGACCATAGAGTTTGGAAGTTTTCCCCGAACTAAATCCTTAGTATTTTCCTCCCACATTGATCAGAGCTGATGTTTCATGATCATGCTTAGCATGACAACCCAAAGAAAGGAACCGATAGAGGGACTATTTTCTTTGGACGATGTTTCTTATGTTACACAATAATATAACATGTCTCTTTGCGTACCTTTGTTTATAAAACCGTATGGCCGGATCACCTTGTTTCCCGTATATCTTTGCCCTCATAAAGTGGGACAAACACTCCCCGACTACTGGCCGAGGAGGTTGAAGCCGATGGCCTGTCAACAAAGTTTTGTATAATGCGGATCCGAGCATTAATGATGTAAAGTACCTGGATACATAGAGTCATTACACATAATTTGTGATTTTACTATGGATATCCATCCTTAATTCGGCCTCCCGTGCCCACATTAAGGCTTGGGGGCTACTAGGCTTCGGGCTTATTATTTACAAATGTTAAAAGGGCACATCGATCCCCTGATCTGGTGTTGCCACCTGACGAGTGTCTCGGGGGCTATTGCATTGACAATCCAATGCAGAAAATTTAAAGTGCAATATAGTTTTCGAGGAGATTATTATCCTCAGGTTGGTCGGCCGCTGAGGGAGTCCTGGATTAGGGGGTATCCAGACAGCCGGACTATATACATCGTCCGAACTATTTAAGCGTGAAGATACAAGACTCAAGACTCCGGCTCGTGTCCGGATGGGACTCTCCTTTGCGTGGAAGACAAGCTTGGCGATCCGGATATTATATTTCCTTCCTTACAACCGACTCCATGTAAACCCTAGCCCTCTCCGGTGTCTATATAAACTGGAGAGGATGGTCCTTAGAAGACCGATCATAATTACAATCATACCATCATAGGGTAGCTCTTAGGGTTTAGCCTCTACGATCTCGAGGTAGATCTACTCTTGTACTACCCATATCTTCAATAATAATCAATCAGGAAGTAGGGTTTTACCTCCATCGAGAGGGCCCGAACCTGGGTAAACATTGTGTCCCTTGCTTCCTGTTACCACCAGCCTAAGACGCATAGATCGGGACCCCCTACCCGAGATCCGCCGGTTTTGACACCGACATTGGTGCTTTCATTGAGAGTTCCTCTGTGCTGTCGCTGTAAGGCTCGACGACTCGTCCCGTTGTCAAGGACGACATCACCTTTGGGGGAGCACTGGCTGTAGGCCAAACTCTCCGACTTGGCGGCTTCATTATGGCCGCCCCATCGGCTGTCAGGCCTACAATGGCCTCTCGGGTCGTCATGCATAACCTTCGCATCAATTCGGAGCTCGCCGAACAGATGGATCCGATCGAGCTCTCCTCTCTTAATGAGCTCTTGGACCGCATCGCCGCTTTGGGAGTCGCTACGAACTATGAACGGATTGGGCTTAAACCCGACCAAAGGGACATTAGATCCCCGTCGTCTACCCATGAGATAGCGGTAGTGGAGGAACCACACAAGGGCTGCCCCTCAACTTTGAGGACGAATTATGTCCGGATCACCGAACTCAGTGAGCCGAACACCTACTCAAAGGAAGACATGACTCGGGTCCAAGACTTAGAATTGGGCATTGGGCCGAAGAGATTGGGCAATACTCCGGATCCCGAACTGTCAGGTTCGGAACCTCCCGTGCCCCCGGGTGTTAGATTGGATCAAAATCTGGATTCATCCAACGACACTCACTCGGACTTAAGCCGTCTCTCCCGCATCAGGCAAGAGCCCTAGGTGACGGTACACCGTTACTGGGCCAGATTCCTCCTGGCGCTTAACAAGGTCGAGGACTGCCACAAGGAGGACGTAGTCTCATTTTTCTGCAAAAACTGCACAAACAAAGGGCTGCTTAATGCTATAAGTCGCCATGACATAGTACACTTTGCGGACTTGGCAACCATAGTACAGAGGTACTGTGCGATGTAAAGCGCCTGGAAAACCCATACTGAATTTTGGGATAGTACAGCCCTCACCAGAACCTTTGTTCGAACTAAACGGTCGAACTCTCGAAGGTCAGCCGATCCAATCCCCAAGAAGTCGAAACCCGACCCAGGGCGTGGAACCGTATTGGAAGAATGGCTCAATGGGCCATGTAAGCTTCACAGTACTCCGGACACAACGCCAATCCATAGCCTTAGGGTGAAAGTGCGTTATATCGACTAGAGGGGGGGGTGAATAGGCGATTTTTATGAATTCTTCACTGAGGAATTTGCTGGTGAGGAAATTCCTAAATGAAGAACTACTTGCAGCGGAATCAGTACTCAGAAAGGAACATAATAGAACACAAGCATAGTCATCATGATGAAAAGAAGACAAGCACAGAGTACAGAAAGCGTAAACACAGGATAACACAAGGAAGAAGACGAACAGACTGAAGAAATAGAACTGAGGAAATTGAGAAAGTCTTTAGTCAAAGTCTTCAAACAGATATGAACAAACACACAACAACATATATGAGGAAATGAAAGAGTTGAGGAGATAGAACCAGTTAGCTCGGTGAAGACAATGATTTGGTAGACCAGTTCCAACTGCAGTCTCAGTTGTACATCTGGTTGGAGCGGCTAACTATTTAAACTCGAGGATACCCAGTCCTGGACACACAGTCCTCACCGTATTCTCCTTGAGCTAAGGTCACACAGACCTCGCCCAATCACTCGTGGTAAGTCTTCAGGTGACTTCCGAACCTTCACAAACTCGGTCACTCGGCGATCCACAATTCCTCTTGGATGCTCTAGACCTTGACGCCTAACCGTCTGGAAGAAGCACAGTCTTCAAAGGAAACAAGCGTCGGATCCATGCAGGATCATTCTCTTCAGTGATGCTCAATCACTTGGGGTTTTGTAGGTTTGGGTTTGGGATTTCCTCACTTGATGATTTTCACTCAAAGTCCTCGGAGGATGGGTTGCTCTCAAATGACAAGTGCCAGTTTCTCTCGGAGCAGCCAACCAGCTAGTGGTTGTAGGGGGCGGCTATTTATAGCCCAGGGAGCAGCCCGACATGATAAGACATGAATGCCCTTGTCTGATATGACCGTTAGGTGGGTAGATATTTTGGAACGCTGGCGCATAGCACAACAACGGTCGGAATTTTGACTGTTAAAAATCTCAGGGCTATCATGCTCCTCACTTGGTAGGCAATCTGCACTGGCGAATTCCTAACTCTTCAGTCAGAACAAATTCCTCAAAGACCAGAAGAACTTCGTCTCTGTCACTGAAGAATATGACTGAACTGTGCGAGATTTCCAATGGCTTCACTCGAAGGCATTGGTAGGTGTAGGATTTTGAGTTGAGCATCACATGGAAATTTTTCCTTAGTATTTCCTTGACCCCCTTTAACAGTACGGTGTTTCCTTTGACTCAAGAAAGAGAAAATGAAATTATGAAAACAAAAGTCTTCACGCTTCATGTTCCTCGAATGATTACCAAGTCTTCAAGGTCACACCAATTTCTTCACTTTAAAAGTCTTCAGAAAGTCTTCAGAAATCCAAAGTCTTCAGTTGAAGAACTTAATTTTTAGGGGTTGAGTTTCTCTGTAAATATCAAACTCCTCATAGACTTATAGACCTGTGTACACTCACAAACGCATCAGTCCCTTAACCTATAAGTCTTCAATACACCAAAATCACTAAGGGACACTAGATGCACTTACAATCTCCCCCTTTTTGGTGATTGATGACAATATAGGTTAAGTTTTCAACGGGGATAATCGTATGAAGTGTAAATACCGATATTAAGGAATTTGATTACAGGATATAGAAGAACTCCCCCTAAAGATGTGCAACATGAGGAATTTGCTTTTGAAGCAATGCACACTTGAAGAGTATAATCATGGAGATCCCCCCTATATCTTGTAATTCATACTCGCAGTTGACATATAATATGAGGAATTTGAAATGCATGATGAAATATGGTGACTGATGTAATTCAGCATGCGTGCAGTAACATTAATGAGGAATAATCATGCAGAAGAACACATCAAAAGTATCAAGCCACCATAGAGTTTAAGATTACAACTCAATCCAACGAAGTCATCAGAAGAACGAGAGTTGTAACTTAGCAAAAAAATGGCCATTAATATAGACCCGCTTGAAGACTAATTCAAATTTCTCCCCCTTTGTCATCGAATGACCAAAAGGGTTGAAACTGAGGATTAAGGTCCCTGAAGAATATCATGATGATGGAGGAGCGCCATCATTGTTAGGGTCTTGAGTCCTTGTACGGCCTGCTGCAGTGTCGTCCAAGTCTTCATGCTCGTCCGTGGCGCGTGATGAAGAATATGAGCTGGCCACCAAGGAAGGAACCTTCACCTTCTTGAATTTCTTCGGTGGAGGTGCAGACCAGTCAAAGTCTTCCTTGAAGCCCATTTGCTTCAGATCTTCTTCACCATATAGATGTAACAAAATAGCCCAGGTGCGATCAAACACTTCATGGAGGTAGTAGTAGTTTTTCTTCACTGCATTATGTGTAGAAGTCATGTTGTGAAGAATAGAGCCAAACTGACGCTTAACCCACTTGTGGTTCCGATCGACCTTTTGGTGAAGACTTATAAGCAGTTCACGGTCAGTCATCAAACGAGGAGCAGTAGCTTGAGGACTTGACTTTGGAGCATTTGCAGCAGAATTATGTGTGGCAGAGTCATCATTGGTGGAGTAGGATGCAGATTTGCGGAACTGACCATCCAATGGACGAGTGCCTTCATCGATCACAGCTGGTGACTTGCCTTTCTCATTGGATGAGGAAATTGTCCGCTTGAGGACTTCAATAGGGGGCAAGTAGCTGAGGTGATTCTGAAAATCAGCCTTGTAGTTGAGTGAAGACCTTGTTCTGAGGAATCTCATGATCCACGGCGCGTAAGGCTTCAGCTCAAATGGAGAAAGTGCAATATTCGCGAGAGTCCTCATGAAGAAATCATGGTAATTGACAGGGATACCATGCATGATGTTGAAGAGCATATTCTTCATCATCCCCACAATTTCTTCATCAGATGAATCATGACCTTTGATTGGACTCATGGTCTTCGTCAGAATGCGGTAGATGGTTCTGGGCACATAGAACAAATCCTTCACGAGGAATTTGGTCCTTTGGGCTTGTCGAGGCTTCGGCGGCTTCATGAGCACTTGCATATAGTGATCAGTAAGTTCAGGTTCATCATACAGACAGCGAGCACCTTCTGGTGGAGGACTGATTGGCAAGGCACGAAGCAATTCAGAGGCTGGTGCCTTGTAGTGAGTGTTTTCAGTCATCTAGTCCAACACCCAGGAGTTGATGTCATGTGCTTCACCAGTGATATGCAGTGTTGCATAGAATTGAAGAATTAGCTCTTCATTCCAGTCAACGATGTCAGAGCAGAAATTCAGCAAGCTTGCATCGTGAAGCATACTGAGAACCGGCGTGAAACAAGGCATAGATTCCATGTCCACGTGAGGAATGTGCTCATGATCGAAGACTTTGTCCTTGTCAAAGAGAACTGAGGAATAGAAGTTTGCCTGGCTGGCAGTCCAAAAACGCTTCCTTCTAAGACGAGCATTGTCATATGGGTTGAATTCAGTGAAGAATACGTGCTCGCCGAAGAAGTCAACAACCTTGAATTTTGGCTTCTTGGAGAAGGGATTCTTTGGCTTGGGTTGAGGGGTGTCAGTGATCTAGAGAACCACCTCAGGAATCGCGATCTCAGGTTCCTCATGCTGAGGAATTTCACTTTCTTCTGCATCTGCAGCCTGTGTCATTACTTCTTCATTCACAGTTTCTTCAGCACTAGTGGCTGGAATGTCTTCATGAACAGACGGGGTTGCACGAGGTTCATCAGATCTCACTTGTACTTTAGTAGCGGCTGGGGACTGAGGAACAACTTGGAGAGGAGTGAACAATGGAGAGTTGGGGTGCTGACTTTCCCAAAAGTCATCATTTAGCACTGGTGTGGTACATCCGATGTCCACATCCTCATCTTCAAGTTCTTCAACACCTGCCTCTTCAGTAGTGAACTGAGGCATAGGTGAGGAAATGACTGGGGTTGAAGGGATCTTATCCACTTCAAATTCTTCGTCCAACTGCTCTCTCGAATCAACAGATGGAGTTTCTTCATCAAATTCCGCAGGAATCTCATATTCTTCACCAAAAGGAACAAGGTCCTTTGATGGCATTGATGATACGGGAACGACATCAATTGGATTGTCAATGGAACTGATCAGAGTCTTCATCTTCTTCGGAGCTGAAGAATTTGTAGAGGTTGATGCCTTCCTTTTCTTCATCGCTGCAAGTTCTACAGCCTTGGTCTTCTTCACATCAGATGCAGATGGAAGGATCGGAGTTGGTGTAGGCCCAGGAGGTGCATTTTCTTCAGGCGCAACTATTGTAGTTGCCCTGACTTGTTCACTTTCTTCAGGCGCATCACTAGTGGATGCCCTGGCAATATCATCAGTGGCTGGAATGGAGTCATCAGCCCTGGTACTCTCATTTTCTTCAGCAGCCATACTGACATCAGTGGTGCTGGCATGTTCTTCAGTGGGCTGGGCAGATGCTTCAGCCTGAGGAGTTTCAATATGCACCAGCGCAGATGCAGTTGAAGAGAAAGTCTTCGTCAAATTGACGAACTGAACCTTTGCTCCCTTCCAATCAGCATGGTACCGGTTGAAATCATTACTCAGTTGCTTGATTTTAGCTTGTACAGCAATGAGTTGTTCAGGGGTAAGAGTGAGGACATTGTCATTGACGTAGCGCTGTTTCTTGTATTGCGCTTTCTTCAGCCTTCGTCCTTCTTCATATTTCCACTTCTCTTCCTCAATGAAGTGAGTGAGAACATGACTGTGACCAGGAGTGAGGTTCATCTCCGGCAAAGGTGTAGTGGGGTCCTTGTGCCATAAGTCAATGAAATCGAGGATCATCTTGGGATCCAGAAGTAGTGGCACACTGCTGCCTTTGGCTCTAGCGGCCCTGGCTTGCCTATCCCTGATGATTTCAGTAACTTCTTCATCATCAGCCTCATCGTCATCAGAGGGGATTTGGAAGGCAACCTGCTTCTTGTGAGGACTTTGGCGAAGGCCTCATCCTGCAGTGGCCTTTTTCTTCAGCAGGGTTGGTCCGGCTGAGGAACTTGGTGCAGCAGTGGAGCTAGCAGATGCTCCTGAGGCAATAAAGATGCCTTGAGTCCTTTGGCACGTGGCAAGATGCTCAGGTGCCGAAGATTTTGTCGAAGCAGCCGAAGACTTTGTTGGAGAGGGAGGAGCAGACTGAGGAATTGGCCGTGAGGGCTTTGAAGATGCTGGCCGTGAGGGCATTGCTGACGAGCTTGGCCGTGAGGGCATTGAAGGAGAAGCACTGGACTTGTGGGCAGGCTTCTTTGGCATAGCCTTCCTGGGCTTACTACCAGAGGCCTCAGCAGCGTTAGCAGCAGCAGCAGAATCTTCATTGAATTTCCTAACTGCATCTTTTGCTTGCTTGGCTAGTTTGGCCTGGCGCCTAGCCCATTCAGCAGCATAGTCCTCACCGCACTTGAGGCTGGTGGGATCCGCCAGTTGGCCAGGTCTCAATGGAGGTCTTGAGCATGGAGGGTTGAGCGCGAATTTCTTCATGTACTTGGGAGTAACATACCTGTACTCCATTCTCGTGCCCATCTCCTCTCAATACGTTGGATGCGCACTTTGCGCTGATTCTTGTCCTCCTTGCCAAACTTGGACTCATCAGGAGTGCAGTATCCATCATAAATATCCTCAGGGATTTGAAACGCCGTGTTAACCTCAGGCCTTTTTCCTCCCTTCTGTGGCTTCTTGTCAGCCATTTTCTTCAGCTGAGGAATATGAACAACTGAAGTTTCTGAAGAGGTATGCAACTTTTCTTCGAGGAACGCTGCAAATGAGTTAAGTTGATGAGAACCTAGTGATTCAGCAGCGGACATTTGTACCTATGAACAGAGTATAGTTGCGAGGAATTTGGAGAGGTCATATGCGTTCTCAGAAGATTTTCAAACAAGGAATAGGTTTGAGGATTTTGACCATGAGTCTTGAAGAATTTCGCTAAGCATTCTTTATCTTAGGTTCTAGACTTGTACAGATTTGAAAATCCACACAATTGAGGAATCTTGAAGAAAATCATTGCTTAGAGAAATGAATCAAGAACAGATAACATGTGAGGTGTTTTAGTGTGTGAAGATTTGAAGAATAAACACCTTTGAGGATTTTTAGGAAAAACACATGCATCAAAGTGGGCAATAAAAGTAACTTTTAATTACCCGAAGTGAAGAATACGACGAACTGGGAAGCATTGAGGTGAAGTTCGTCCGTTCAGATCTTCCACGCCCTAACTCGGCAGAGGAAGATAACTACGGCGGCGGCGGAGTGAAGAAATCTGCAACCGGCGCGAGTACGATGGCGACGAGGTCGAGGCAGTGAAGCTCTTCCTCACCGGCAATGATGAAGTAGCGGCGGCGCTAGGGTTTGGGAAGCTCGAGCGAGAGTGAGAGGTCGAGCGGAGTAAAAGTGAAGTGAGGAGAAGGCAGGGATATTTATAGCGGTAGTGAAAAACTGTGCGCCCGAGGATTTCGGACGAACGTGCCCCTGGCTTTTCTCATTCACATGACATGTGTCACCCATGTACTGTGAGGTGGCGATCATGTAGGATCGTGGGTGAATAGATAAGTATTTGTCGTGAGAAGCGGAACGGTTTGAGCGGCAAAGCCAAAAATTTAGATAATATAAGTTTTAAGTTACCGTTCACAATTTCTTCAGCTGTCAAGGACATAGTGAAGATTTTGAACGAGTTTCAAATTAGAACGCATATGAAGAATTTGTGAAAAGATTAGATTGAGTTTAGCATAGAGGGGGAAGGGTCCGATCACATTCACTTAGCAGAAAAAGTCAACTTGAAGAATTAGCAATAAGTGAATGTTGTAGAGGACATAAACTCATATATATATATATATATATATATATATTCAAATGAAGACAAACGATGGAAATAGTGAAGACATTGCAAGTTGAAGAATTTGAAAAACTGAGGAATTTCAAAAACTGAGGAAAAAACTCAAATTGAAGATTTCCAACTTTTGTGGTGGCGTAACCCACCGTATAAGAAAGTTGGCTTCAGACACCGCGTACAATTGTCGTAGGGCTCTGAGAGTCAATTTCTTCATTAATTTCTTCACACTTAGAGGGTTAGTCTTCATTGATTGAAGAAAAACGTTATTTCGTGTGTTGCGCATCTAAGTCATCAAGTCAGCATAAGTGTTAGGATGAGTGTCCATTTCAGAGAACATTCGAAGATTCTAGGATATTTAGCTCACACCGCAACTTGATAAATCTCTTCTCATCCAAGGGCTTAGTGAAAATATTGGCCAGCTGATCTTCAGTTCTTGCATGGAAGATGGAGATATCGTCCTTCAACACATGATCACGAAGAAAATGATGACGAATCTAGATGCGCTTTGTCTTCGAGTGCTGAACTGGGTTGCGGGAAATCTTGATAGTGCTCTCATTGTCGCAGTAGAGAGGCACATTTTTCACGTTGATGCCATAGTCCTTGAGAGTTTGCTTCATCCATAATAATTGAGCACAGCATGACCCAGCAGCAATGTACTCAGCTTCTGCAGTGGAGAGAGATACACAGTTCTGTTTCTTTGAGGACCAACAGACTAAAGATCGTCCGAGGAAATGGCAAGTGCCTGATGTTTACTTGTGGTCGACGCGATCGCCAGCATAGTCAGAGTCTGAATATCCAACGAGATCAAATGAAGAGCCCTTGGGATACCATAATCCAAGTGTTGGTGTGTGAGCTAGATATCGAAGAATATGCTTCACAGCCTTATGGTGTGATTCCTTCGGTGTAGCTTGAAATCGGGTGCACATGCAAACACTAAGCATAATATCTGGCCTAGATGCAGATAGGTACAATAAAGAGCCAATCATGGAGCGGTATACCTTTTGATCGAAGTCTTGACCATTTTCATCAGTGCATAGATGGCCATTTGTGGGCATTGGAATTTTGACCCCTTTGCAATCTTGCATGCCGAATTTCCTCAATACTTCTTTGAGGTATTTCTCCTGCGATATGAATATACCATTGCGCTGTTGATGAATTTGAAGACCTAAAAAGAATTGAATTTCTCCCATCATAGACATTTGATATTCTTCACTCATCATATAGGCAAATTCATCGCTATAATGTTGGTCAGTACAGCCAAAGATAATATCATCAACATATATTTGGCACACAAACAATTCATCATCATAAGATTTAGTGAAAAGAGTTGGGTCGAGTGAACCGGGTTTGAAGCCTTTCTTCATGAAGAATTCCTTCAAAGTGTCATACCACGCCCGAGGGGCTTGCTTGAGGCCATACAGGGCCTTGTTGAGTCTGAAGACTTTGTCGGGATTCTTTGGATCTTCAAAACCTGGGGGTTGAGCAACATACACTTCTTCCTCAAGCTTACCATTGAGGAATGCACTTTTCACATCCATTTGATGTAAGATAATATCATGATGGTTAGCGTAAGCAAGTAATATGCGAATAGCCTCAAGTCTAGCAACATGTGCAAAAGTTTCATCGAAATCAATTCCTTCAACCTGTGTGTAGCCTTGAGCTACAAGCCATGCCTTATTCCTCACCACAAGGCCATTTTCATCTTGCTTGTTGCGGTAGATCCACTTTGTGCCAATGATGTTGTGCTTGCGAGGATCTGGACGTTTGACCAGTTCCTAGACATTGTTGAGCTCGAACTGATGTAATTCTTCTTGCATAGCCTGAATCCACTCAGGCTCCAGAAAAGCTTCATCTACCTTAGTGGGCTCTGAGATAGAGACAAAAGCAAAGTGCCCACAAAAGTTAGATAAGTGTGAAGATTTTGAGCGAGTGAGAGGACCTGGTGCTTCAATGTCATCAATTATCTTCTCAATTTGCACTTCGCTAGCAATGCAAGGATGAGTGGGTTGTCTTCGAGGAATTTGATCAGCATTCCCTTCAGGAGCATTTTCTTCAGCACCATTTTCTTCAGGTGCGCCAGCTCGGTGATCATCACGATCAGGAATGAATTCTTCCGCAGATTCTTCGATAGGAATGACATCCTCAGTAGCCTTGAACTTGATGGAATCTTCAGGTGCAGGTTCATCTATCACGGAAGGTAGGTGCTCTCTTTGTGAGCCATTAGTTTCATCGAACCACACATCTACAGTTTCAACAACTTTGTGAAGAACGCTGTTGAAGACTCTGTAGGTGTGCGAGTCCTTTCCATAACCAAGCATAAAACCTTCATGTGCTTTCGGTGTGAATTTAGAAGTCCGATGAGGATCTCTAATCCAGCATTTAGCACCGAAGACTTTGAAATAACTCACATTTGGCTTTTTGTCAGTGAGGAGTTCATAAATAGTTTTCTTGAAGAATTTGTGAAGATATACCCTGTTGATGACATGGCATGCAGTATCAATTGCCTAAATCTAGAAGCGACGAGGCGTCTTGTATTCATCAAGCATAGTGCGAGCCATTTCAGCAAGGGTTCTGTTCTTGCGCTCCACGACGCCATTCTGGTGAGGAGTATAAGGAGCAGATAACTCATGAGTAATACCAAGTTCATCAAGATAGCCATCCAAACCGGAATTCTTGAACTCAGTCCCATTGTCAGTTCTGATGTGCTTGATCTTCACACCAATGTTGGTTGAAGCCCTCGAGGAAAATCGTTTGAAGACTTCCTGCACTTCATGTTTGTAAGTGACAATGTGCACCCATGTGTAACGAGAATAGTCATCAAAAATAACAAAGCCATATAGAGATGCATCATTAAGAATTGCAGAATAGTGGTTAGGACCAAAGAGATCCATGTGAAGCAATTCGAATGGACGAGTGGTAGTCATGACAGTCTTCACTGGATGTTTGGCCTTTGTCATCTTTCCAGCTTCACAAGCTCCGCATAAGTGATCCTTGAGGAATTTGACATTCTCAATGCCAATGACATGCTTCTTCGTCGCAAGCGTGTGCAGATTCCTCATGCCAGCATGACCAAGTCGTCGATGCCATAGCCAGCCTTCTGAAGCTTTCGCAAGTAAGCACACGGCTGGTTGTGGTCCTGTAGAGAAATCAACAATATACAGATCTCCTCTCCTAAAGCCTTCGAAGACTTTGGCATGGTCGGCTTCCATGATCACAACACAACGATATCTTCCGAAGACAACAACCGTATCGAGATCACAAAGCATTGAGACAGACATGAGGTTGTATCCTAAGGACTCGACAAGCATGACTTTGTCCATGTGTCGATCCTTTGAGATCGCAACCTTACCTAGACCCAATACCCGACTTTTGCCTTTGTCAGCAAAGATGATATGCTTCATATGTGATGGTGTTAATGGAGCATCCATCAATAGGTTCTTGTCACCCGTCATGTGATTCGTACATCCACTATCAAGGACCCACTCGTTTGCTTTGGGCTGATCATCCTGCTGATGAATTAGTGCAACTTACGAACTCATATACTTCATCAATGAAGAATATGACATCAATATCATCAGTTCAATTTCATCAGGCAATAGCACATATAAATCAATATGAGGACATGAGAAATGAAAATTCATTTCTTCATGATTAGCCTGCGTCCTTTTAGGCACTGTTCAGGTCTCCAGCAAATTCTTCAGACGTTTTAAGCACGTCTGGAGTCCTGACCCTGCAAAAGAGATTAGTTCTTCTTCTTCACCACCCACATCTGGAGGGGTGGCAAAGAATTCATCACTCTGTGAGCACCGTATGAGAAAGGTGGCATAGAAGCTAGTCCGCTTCGTTTCACATAAGAGGGGTTAGGGTAAGCATATGAGTAAGCAAAGAAATTCTTCAAGGACTTATGAACATAATAATTTGAAGAATAATGCTCATATTCATAGCCCTTAGCTCTACCCTGTGAAACAGAAGGGTTAGCACGATGATGATCATATGAGGACTTTGATCCTTTTGAGGAATTTGATCCATATGAAGAATTAGGTCCATATGAAGAATTTGATCTGGGGTTCCTATTCTTCACAGGTGGTGTCATGAGGACAATCACCTGAAGACTTTCAAGATAACTTTTGGGAACCCATATTTTCTTCATAGGGGAACCGTTCCTGCAGTTAGTGCCAACATATCTATCAAATACTTCACCATTCTATTTTTTGAACAGTTTATAGTTGGAGTCAAATGACTCATCAGAAGAATGAGGAGATTCACATGTAAAGCCAGATAGATTGGATGGATCAACTGGAGGTCCTTTTGCAGCAACCCATGAGGTTTTGGGGTACTGCTCAGGTTTCTAATATGTTCCATCAGCATTGAGTTTCCTCTCAAAGGCAATACCCTCTTTCCTAGGGTTTCTATTGAGGATCTGCTTTTTGAGCACATCACAAAGAATCTGATGCCCTTTGAGGCTTTTGTACATGCCTGTTGTGTACAATTCCTTCAGCCTTGCATCATTAGTAGTACTAGCAATGTCCTCAGATGAGGAATTAGTGATAGCAGAGACATGTGAAGAATTTTTAATATTTGAAGCATTTGAACATTCAGGTGAAGAATTAGCAGATTCACGTTCTATGCACTTCACACATGGAGGAACAAATTCTTCCTGAGTAGCGCTAATTTGTTGAGTAAGTAATGAATCGTGCTCCTTCTGAAGATCTTCATAACTCACTCTTAGTTTCTCAAGATCTTGCTTTCTTTGAAGAAGTTCAAGAGAAAGCTTCTCGTGATCAGATAAGAGAGCGTTACGATGACCTTGGAGGTCGTCAAACTTGGAATGGAGTCCCTGAAGACTTTCAGCCAAGGCTTTTGACTGATCCATTTCTTCACCCAACATATCATCGCTCTTATTTAGCATGTATTGAACTTTTTCCAAAGCTCTTTGTTGTTTAGTGGCAAGGGAAGTAAGTTTAACATAGCTAGGTCCAAATTCATTGCCAGATTCATCATCACTAGACTCGAATAGGTAGCATTCGGTTACCTTAGCATTGTTTGCCATAAGGCATGGGTTAGACGATGATGATCCTGGTTCGAATGTCATCGCATTGAGAGATTCCTTGTAATCCTCAAACCAAGGACCATGACGACTTCGATGACCTTCATAGACCTCAGAGAGACGGTCCCAGATTAGCTTCGCGTGATTGAGATGCATGACATTCCTAAACTGATTTCGGGATAGACTGGAGCAGATGACATCCTTTGCTGTCAGGTTAAGTAGTGTGTACTTGCAAATGTCAGCAGCCTCAGCCATCTTGCATAGATCGGTAAGACCGATCTTGGTGACGGTCCACAGTTTGCTGTCCATAGCCATGAGTCGGTTTTTCATCATGGCCTTCCACCGAGGATACTCATGACCGTCAAAGATGGGGCAGGAAACGTTCCTTGGTCCTGCAGTCGACATAACTAGAACTCCAGGTGGTTAAACCAAAATCACATAGAACAAGGGAGTACCTTGCTCTGATACCAATTGAAAGTGCGTTATATCGACTAGAGGGGGGGGGTGAATAGGCTATTTTTCTGAATTCTTCACTGAGGAATTTGCTGGTGAGGAAATTCCTAAATGAAGAACTACTTGCAGCGGAATAAGTACTCAAAAAGGAACATAACAGAACACAAGCATAGTCATCATGATGAAAAGAAGACAAGCACAGAGTACAGAAAGCGTAAACACAGGATAACACAAGGAAGAAGACGAACAGACTGAAGAAATAGAACTGAGGAAATTGAGAAAGTCTTTAGTCAAAGTCTTCAAACAGATATGAACAAACACACAAGAACATATATGAGGAAATGAAGGAGTTGAGGATATAGAACCAGTTAGCTCGGTGAAGACAATGATTTGGTAGACTAGTTCCAATTGTTGTCTCAGTTGTACATCTGGTTGGAGCGGCTGAGTATTTAAACTCGAGGACACCCAATCCCGGACACACAGTCCTCACCGTGTTCTCCTTGAGCTAAGGTCACATAGACCTCGCCCAAACACTCATGGTAAGTCTTCAGGTGACTTCCTAACCTTCACAAACTCAGTCACTCGATGATCCACAATTCCTCTTGGATGCTCTAGACCTTGACGCCTAACCGTCTGGAAGAAGCACAGTCTTCAAAGGAAACAAGCGTCGGATCCACGCAGGATCAATCTCTTCAGTGATGCTCAATCACTTGGGGTTTTGTAGGTTTGGGTTTGGGATTTCCTCACTTGATGATTTTCACTCAAAGTCCCCGGAGGATGGGTTGCTCTCAAATGACAAGTGTCAGTTTCTCTCGGAGTAGCCAACCAGCTAGTGGTTGTAGGGGGCGGCTATTTATAGCCTAGGGAGCAGCCTGACATGATAAGACATAAATGCCCTTGTCTGATATGACCGTTAGGTGGGTAGATATTTTGAAACCGCTGGCGCATAGCACAGCAACGGTCGGAATTTTGACTATCAAAATCCTCAGGGCTATCATGCTCCTCACTTGGTAGGCAATCCGCACTGGCGAATTCCTAAATCTTCAGTTAGAACAAATTCCTCAGAGACCCGAAGAACTTCGTCTCTGTCACTGAAGAATATGACTGAACTGTGTGAGATTTCCAATGGCTTCACTCGAAGGGATTGGTAGGTGTAGGATTTTGAGTTGTGCATCACATGGAATTTTTTCCTTAGTATTTCCTCGACCCCCTTTAACAATACGGTGTTTCCTATGACTCAAGAAAGAGAAAATGAAATTACAAAAACAAAAGTCCTCACGCTTCATGTTCCTCGAATGATTACCAAGGCTGCAAGGTCACACCAATTTCTTCACTTTCAAAGTCTTCAGAAAGTCTTCAGAAATCCAAAGTCTTCAGTTGAAGAACTTCATTTTTAGGGGTCGACTTTCTCTGTAAATATCAAACTCCTCATAGATTTATAGACCTGTGCACACTCACAAACGCATCAGTCTGTTAACCTATAAGTCTTCAATACACCAAAATCACTAAGGGGCACTAGATGCACTTACATAGGGCATGTTGGATACTCCGGCAGGTAGCAAAAAGTGGCGAGGATCTCCTCGAGAGCCATAAAGCAGAACAACATCCTGCCAAGGAACACCATACGGTACTAACAGTCTTCAAGACTTTCGCCTCAAACAATTGGCGCAAGCGAGCTCATCGAAGCTCTACTGAAATCTGCCATGTGGCAAAAATAAATCCGTGGAACGACACTGCTATAACTTTCAATGCCAGTGACGAACGCCAATTCCAGACCATCCGGGCACCAGCCGCTCTGGTCCTTAGCCCAATAGTGGACGGCTTTCGGCTCACTAAAGTACTCATGGACGGTGGAAGCGGATTAAACTTGATCTACGAAGAAACACTCAAGAAGATGGAAATTGACAAAAGCCGCATCGAACAAAGCGGCACAACCTTCAGGGGAATTATCCCTTGTCAGGAAGCACGGTGTGCGGGGAAAATCACACTCGATGTGGTATTCGGCACCCGAGAGAATTACAGGTCCGAAGAAATCACATTCCAACTGGCTCCTTTCAGCAGCGGATACCACGCCCTTCTAGGGTCGGACGCGTTTGCAAGCTTTCAAGCTATACCCCATTACGGGTACATGAAGCTTAAAATGCCCAGACCCAATGGAATCATCACTCTAGCTAGTGATCCGGACGTTGGACTCCGCGCCAAAAACAAAACCGTAGCACTAGCCTTGGAAGCACTATCTGAAGCCCTAGCAGTAGAAGAATTAACAACATTGCGCGCCACCATGGACAGGGACGACGTGATACTCGACAAGCGACCCAAGTCCACCTCATTTAAACCCGCAGATGAGATAGTCAAATTCCAAGTCCACCCAACGGACCCCACGAAGACAGCTTCCATTGGGACACAGTTGAGCCCCGCTATGGACGCCGCACTACGAGACTTCTTACGCGAGAATTGGGACATTTTTGCCTGGCACCCATCGGACATGCCGGGCATCCCACGCGGATTGGCCGAACATAGCCTTAACATACTAAAGGGATACAAACCTGTTAAACAGACCCTAAGGCGATTTTCAGAGCCCAAACGGCAAGCCATGTGGGAAGAGCTAGCCAAGCTACTTGAGGCCGGATTCATCAGAGATATCAAGCATCCGGATTGGTTGGCGAACTTGGTAATGGTACTGTCGGTGTCAAAACCGGCGGATCTCAGATAGGGGATCCTGAACTGTGCGTCTAGGCGGATGGTAACAGGAGACAAGGGACACGATGTTTTATCCAGGTTCGGGCCCTCTTGATGGAGGTAAAACCCTACGTCCTGCTTGATTGATATTGATGATGTGGGTATTACAAGAGTAGATCTACCACGAGATCAAGGAGGCTAAACCCTAGAAGCTAGCCTATGGTATGATTGTTGTTCATCCTACGGACTAAAGCCATCTGGTTTATATAGACACCGGAGAGGGCTATGGTTACAAAGAGTCGGTTACAATGGTAGGAGATCTACATATCCGTATCGCCAAGCTTGCCTTCCACGCCAAGGAAAGTCCCATCCGGACACGGGACGAAGTCTTGAATCTTGTATCTTCATAGTCTTGGAGTCTGGCCGATGATGATAGTTCGGCTGTCCGGACACCCCCTAGTCCAGGACTCCCTCAGTAGCCCCTGAACTAGGCTTCAATGACGATGAGTCCGGCGCGCATGTTGTCTTCGGCATTGCAAGGCGGGTTCCTTCTCCAAATAATTTATAGAAGATTGTGAACACCAGGATAGTGTCCGACTCTGCAAAATAAATTCCACATACCACCGTAGAGAGAATAATATTTACACAAGTTCAATCTGCTGACGTATTTGGTGGCGTGACATCACACCACTACCAAGCCTTTACTCGAATTGTTTTTATTGTACCACCTCAGTGTGTTTAGCGAAGCGGTTTCCTTGGCACGTCTTGTCGAAGCAGAGATCGTGTTCCCCTTATTCCAGGATTCCCATCAATACGGACGTGGGTAACCCAACCGCGCCATTGATTGCGGCGCTTGGGAGATAAGCGAGTTTTATCAGGCCAGTGGGGACGTATGTTTCCGTCCGCCCATATAAGGGGATAAAGATCCAACCCTTTTACCTGCACCTTCTTCCTCCTTGGCTTATCCATCTCCGCGAACTCGAGCTCCAGCGCCCAAGTCCGCACATCTCACCTCAACCTTCTCCAACTATGTCTGGAGCGGGAGGCAAGTGGATGGCCTCCTCCGTTACGGAGGGGCACATCCAGAAGCTGCGCAGCGTCGGATATCTGTCCAGCGACATCGCGCACCGGCTCCCCAACGAGGGAGAGCTCATCCCCACCCCCAGACCCCATGAGAGGGTAGTATTTCTTCCCCATTTCCTCCGCGGACTGGGCTTCCCACTCCATCCCTTTGTCCGGGGGCTCATGTTCTACTACGGCCTGGTTTTCAATGATCTGGCCCCGAATTTTATCCTCAATATCTCGGCGTTTATCGTTGTGTGTGAGGCCTTCCTCTGCATCCAGCCCCACTTCGGCTTGTGGCTCAAGACCTTCATTATCAAGCCGAAGGTGGTAAAGGGCATCCAAGCGGAGTGCGGAGGCGCCATGGTGGGCAAGATGCCCAACGTTACTTGGCTCGAGGGCACTTTCGTGGAAACCGTTAAGGGGTGGCAATCGGGGTTGTTCTACATCACCGAGCCGCGTCACCCTGAATGGGCAGCAGCCCCCGAATTCAGATCTGGCATCCCCATACGGCTCACCTCCTGGAAAGAGAGCGGCCGAACATGGGGTGATTCGGAGGAGCTGACCGGACTCCAAGCCTGCATCAAAAAGCTAGTGAACAAGAAGCTCAAGCTTGTCAACATAGTCCAGGTCATGCTCATCCACCGGATTCTCCCGTGCCAACGACGGGGCTTCAGTATGTGGGAGTTCGATTCGGCGCAGCACCAGACTTTGAGCGGGCTCTTCGACACTACGTACGAAGATGTCTGGAGGGTGCTGTTTAAAGGTGCCGAGGCCCCCGCATCCGCTATCGAAGATCGCGGATTCAGCTCGCAGCGTCCGGCTAGCGAGGTAAGCAATTTTGCCCTTTACGGGACACTTGTTTTCCATAGTTTTACTCTATGCGGGATCTAAACTCCCTCTCCTTTGACAGGACTGGCTGAAGAAGGCTGAACAGACTATCTGTCCGGCCCCATTGCCAGAGGACCCAGCGGATGCCCACTTAACGAGGCTGCTGGCTCCGGCACCCCACGTGGTGCCAGAGAAGAAGGCCAAGAAGAAGGCCATGGGCACTCGAAAGAGTTCCCGTTTTCAGGTGTCATCGGATGATGACTCTGAGGCAGACTCCTCCCACAAAGGCGAGGAGGAGAAGAAGAAGGCCACTCCCCCAGCGGGGGGAGGGAAGAAAAGGAAGGCTTCCCCAACGAGGGAGGCCGAAGGGTCCAAGAAGGGAAAGACTCTTCCCCCGCACTGCTCCGCCAACGCCAGTGATGACGACGAGGATTGGCCTCCAAGGGCCAAGCCCCTGGCGAGATCGTAAGTATCCGGACTCCCGAATAACTTCATGGTTTTTCTTTTCGCCACATAGTGTCTTTCTAATGCCGCATACAACCCTGCAGTCCGCCCAAGGATGATTTTCCCGCTTCGTCGAGCGGGTCCTTGGGTGCATCGGATATGGATTCCCTTCCGACCGCCTCCACCCCCGCGATGCGGACGATGCCGAGGTGGGATCCCGGGAAGGGACCCGCCAGGAGGGGGAGGCCCCGGAGGTGCCGCAGGGAAACCTCCCGGACTTTGCGCCGGACTCCGCTCCGGAACCTGAAGTGGCTCCGGAGTCCAACGGGCAGCCCCTTCATAAGAAGGGCAAGACCGCGACGCCAGCGTCCTCCGTCCAACCGGAGGCGCCGGATAGCTTGCTGGAGGCGCTCAACGGCGCCTCCATCGAAGAGGAACACCGCACCTTCATGAGTGCGGTGATTCAGGAGGTTCAGGTCGCCAAGAGCGGGCTGACCGAAGCCTGCAGCAGCCTTCTAACAGGCTTTGAGGTAAGAATTTTGATATATGTAGAATAGTACCGCATAGACAATAGCCCCTGATGCTCGGTTCAGTATTCGGAAAGAAAAGCCGGACTGAGGATCTAAAAAGATATACGCAGGAGTCATGAAATATGTCAATATGGGATTGCAGGCTGTGCTGCTGACCTCTGCCGCACTGACTGCGGAGGTCAATACTTTGAAGCAAAGCCTTGAGCGGTCCGAGAACAAGCTCGGCCGTGCCAAGAAGCAGCTCGAGGACAAGGAAGGTGAATAACACCGTGTTAATATTGTACCTTACAGAAAAGGATTTGGTTGCAAGGAAATTGGCAAGGATAACATGGGTATTGCAGGTGCCACGACCGAGGTGGAGACCCTGAAGGAGGCGGTGTCCGCGGCCAAACTTAATGCGGCCGCGGAGCGTACCGAGCGAGAGAAGCAAGAGGCGCGGGTGGCGGAGGTGCAGCAAGAGCTCCAGGATCTCGTGAAAAAACATGAGAGCCTGGAGCATGACTCGAAGACTCGAGAGTCCGAGCTTGCATCGGCTCTTGAGAGTGCCAAAGCCGCTAAGGCCGAAGCCTACAAGGCCCTCCAATAAATCGAGGCGTTGAAGAAAATAGAAGCGGGTAAGGCATTTTTCATGCAAAGTAAGCATGTGAGTGTGAATTACCTATCACTTACCCGAATTCGGAGCTCTCCAGGAGCGTTCGCAGATCTTCCTCGCAGCGTATCTGATGCTGCCGCTTTCTACCGGGCCGAGGAGGGGAGCTCGACGGAGAAGGTCTTCTGGTCTCAGTATGCTGAGGCCGGACATCTGGTGCCCCTTAGCGATCAGCTGAAGCAGCTGGTCGAGCTCCACAAGGTGGCCGAACAGGCCATGAGGGGCCTCATAGTTCGGCTGTGGCCTAAGGAGGCCGTGTCTGGGAGCTACTTCGGCCTGGTGCGGCGGCTGGTGGATGCGTGTCCATGGGTTGAAGTCATCAAGCACTCCGCCTGTATTGAAGGTGCCCGTCGGGCCCTTGCCCGCGCAAAGGTGCACTGGGGCAAGATGGATGCTGAGAAGCTTGTGACGGACGCGCCACCGCTGGGCAAGGAGTATCGTACTCCCAAGATGTATTATAAGACTGTTCTGAAGGGTGCCCGCACTATTGCGGGGGAGTGCTCCAAAGATGTAATATTTGAGTAGACTCGCATTTTGTTATCCTGTGCGCTGAAAACTTTGTTCATATGCACTAAGCAACGGTTGTTAATTTAAAATATTACCTTCTGTGCGGCCGTTTATCAAATCTGAGAGATGGCAAGTCGTCAGCTTCGGCCCCCATGCCACGAGTGCTGGGGTGTTCGGGATAAATTTGAGCACTCTTGTTCCCATGTTTGGGTCCATCTAGGGAGGCGCTCAACACAACGAACAAGGCAACCGGACTTATAATGCGTGAACAGTCTCACTTAGACATAGAATTCTATAATTTTAAATTTCAGCGAAGCCCCTAGTGTTCGGAAGGCCGAATTCGGGGCGCTATCCACGCCTGGGCCAGACAAAGCCGCTTCCTCGCTCTAAGCGGCATAAGTCTTTAGGGACTCGAAAAAACCTCTCGAACAGCGACCGGCTCTCGCCTCATCATGACGGTCAGTTTTAGCTTTCTCCATTGAGGCGCTCGCCCAGCTCAACTGGGGCGCAATCGCAGTGGTTCTCCCAGTGCTACCTTAGCCGATACAACGGAACATAAGGTACCAAAACATGGGAGCCGGGCAAACCCAACTATTGACCCAAGACATGATTCGGAGCCAATGCATATAATGCTATAAGTTCGGCGTGCCGCACTTGTTAAAGTGTTCGAACTTATCGCACCATGATGCGGGAAACATAAGCCCCTGGTGTATTTAGCCATACCAAAGTGTACGGATGCAACATGTCATAAATGAACATATGTATAATAAAGGAATGCAATTGTAAAAAAGGTGCATTGTTTATTCAAGAAATACTACTGTGAATGCAGAACGATACAAGTGGTGCAATAAGCAAGGGGTGGGACTATTAAACATGTCCCCCTCCAGGGGTAGGCTGCGGAATGGTGTATAAAACAGATTTAATGCTCACAAAGGAGACCACCTGGATATTCGTCGTAGCCTTTCTCCTTCCTTGGCTGTTGCATCATGAGTTCGGCAGGTCTACTGCCGGACAGGTCCTCTGATCAATGGGGTCCTGTGGGTAAAGAAAAAAGAAAGGAAAAAAGAACAACACACTTGAGAGCCCCTGGTGTGGTTAAGCCGCATTCTGGGCCTATCGTGGTCGTGCCCCTCCCCCTATGCCCATGGTATCTTCAGAGCGTAATGATGTACGCGAAGGACCCGTCTTGAAATTTTATAGGGGCTGGGGTTGGGGCCACATTGCTACGCGTGCTCAGAACGTGCTAGGTGGTCTTGTTGTAGGTTACTCCGGGCGCGTTTAGCCGTGTCCGGTCGCTTGACGGCCGGACTCGAGAATTGCCTTAAGAGGCTGCACTGTACTTCTGCCGCGAGAGCCGCTGTATGTTCCTCCGTTCGGAGAGAGCGTTCAGTGTTTCCGTTGACCGTGATGACTCCTCGAGGGCCTGGCATTTTGAGCTTAAGTTATGCGTAGTGCGGTACCGCGTTGAACTTTGCAAACGCGGTGCGTCCGAGCAGAGCATGATAGCCGCTGCGGAACGGAACTATGTCGAAGATTAACTCTTCGCTTCGGAAGTTATCCGGGGATCCGAATACCACTTCCAGTGTAACTGAGCCTATGCAATTGGCCTCTACACCTGGTATGACGCCTTTAAAGGTCGTCTTTGTAGGTTTAATCCTTGAGGGGTCTATGCCCATTTTGCGCACTGTATCCTGATAAAGCAGGTTCAGGCTGCTGCTGCCGTCCATCAGGACTCTGGTGAGGTGAAATCCATCAACGATTGGGTCTAAAACCAATGCGGCGAATCCGCCGTGGCAGATGCTGGTGGGGTGGTCCCTTCGGTCAAAAGTGATTGGGCAGGAGGACCATGGATTGAACTTCGGGGCAACTGGCTCCATCGCGTATACATCCCTGAGTGCACGCTTCTGCTCCCTTTTGGGTATGTGGGTTGCGTATATCATGTTCACCGTCCGCATTTGTGGGGGGAAACCCTTCTGTCCTCTATTGTTCGGCGGTCGGGTCTCTTCCTCGTCGTCGCTATGCAGCCCCTTGTCATTGTTTTCGGCAATTAACTTGTCTGCCTGCTTGAATACCCAACAGTCTCTGTTGGTGTGGTTAGCTGGCTTTTCGGGGGTGCCGTGTATCTGACACGAGCGGTCGAGTATTCGGTCCAAATTGGACAGACCCGGAGTAGTTCTTTTGAATGGCCTTTTCCGTTGACCGGGCTTAGAGCCTCTGAATCCGACATTGACTACCGTATCCTCACTATTGTCGCTGTTAATGCGGCGTTTGTTTTTGTTGCGACGCGACCTGCCATTGCGGTCCTTGATATCCGGACTGCCGGAATTTTTACTGAGGTTGTTGTTGCGTGCTAGCCAGCTATCCTCACCCGCGCAGAAGTGGGTCATGAGTGATGTGAGGGCTGCCATGGATTTCGGTTTTTCCTGTCCCAGGTGCCGGGCAAGCCACTCGTCGCAGATGTTATGTTTGAAAGCCGCGAGGGCCTCCGCATCCGGACAATTGACAATTTGATTTTTCTTGGTTAAGAACCGTGTCCAGAATTGTCTGGCCGATTCGTCTGGCTGCTGAATTATATGGCTTAGGTCGTCAGCGTCTGGTGGTCGCACGTACGTGCCTTGGAAGTTATCGACGAATGTAGCTTCCAGGTCTTCCCAGCCCCCAATTGACTCTACTGGCAAGCTGTTAAGCCAATGCCGGGCTGGTCCTTTAAGCTTGAGTGGGAGATATTTGATGGCGTGGAGATTATCACCGCGGGCCATGTGGATATGAAGGAGATAGTCCTCGATCCAAACCGCGGGGTCTGTTGTGCCATCATAAGATTCAATGTTCACGGGTTTAAACCCTTCGGGGATTTGATGATCCATTACTTCATCTGTGAAGCATAGTGGGTGTGCGGAGCCTCTGTATTGGGCGATATCACGACGGAGTTCAAAAGAGCTTTGTATATTTTGTTCGACCCGGCCGGACTTACTGTGTCCGGCGCGACGGTTGTCGTCGCGTATTATGGGGCGCCCACGCGATCCATAGATCGATCTTGATTGTCTTGCCTTATCCTCCAATATATCTCGCAAGTCCGGAGCGTTCCCCTGTGGCCTTGTGCTTTTCGAGTGATCCCGGGGTACGGTTCTGGTGGAGGGCCTAGAGGCCTCTCTGTCGCGGCCACGGGGTGGTCGGTCAGCCGTATTGTCTGCTGGTGATGCAGGTTCATATGCCTCCTCCTCTAATCGGGGGAGCAGCTTGCATTTAGGGTAGCTTTTGGAGGGGCGGTCGAGCTCATGCTCTTCGGCCGCAAGGACTTCAGTCCATCTGTCGGCTAGCAGATCTTGATCAGCTCTAAGCTGCTGCTGCTTTTTCTTGAGGCGTGGCCATAAGCCTGCGTTTTAAAATGCTCTTGTTCGACGGGATCCTCAGGCACGACGAATTCGTCGTCGTCGAGGCTTGCCTCGTCTCCGGAGGGAGGCATGTAATCCTCTACTTCTTCGTCTGCTGCTTTCTCATGAGGGCTGGCGTCTCCGTCCTCCTGTGCTGAATCTTGCTAGAGGGGGTTGTCTTCGGCACTGTCTGGGGTGTTATTATCTTCGGTGCCGGAATCTCCATTCTTGCTGTGGTGGGATTTAGAGCGGCGCCGCTGACGCGCTTGGGCTGTTTCTTGGAGGGGTCATCCTCCGCTGTTCCTTCGCCATTCCCCTCCTTTGGGATATCCACCATGTATATGTCATATGATGAGGTGGCTTTCCAGTGCCCAGTAGGCGCTGGTTCTTGGTCGTCTCCGGCATCGTCGTCCATACCGTCGATGTCTTCGGAGTAGAAGTCTAGCATGTCGGTTAGATCGTCGATAGTGGCCACTAAGTGGGCGGTGGGTGGGCTTTGAATTTCTTCGTCGTCCGCATCCCAACCGTCCTGACCGCAGTCCGGCCAGGGTTCTTGTCAGTGTCAAAACCGGTGGATCTCGGGTAGGGGGTCCCGAACTGTGCGTCTAGGCGGATGGTAACAGGAGACAAGGGACACGATGTTTTACCCAGGTTCGGGCCCTCTTGATGGAGGTAAAACCCTACGTCCTGCTTGATTGATATTGATGATATGGGTATTCCAAGAGTAGATCTACCACGAGATCAAGGAGGCTAAACCCTAGAAGCTAGCCTATGGTATGATTGTTGTTCGTCCTACGGACTAAAGCCATCCGGTTTATATAGACACCGGAGAGGGCTTGGGTTACACAGAGTCGGTTACAATGGTAGGAGATCTACATATCCGTATCGCCAAGCTTGCCTTCCACGCCAAGGAAAGTCCCATCCGGACACGGGACGAAGTCTTCAATCTTGTATCTTCATAGTCTTGGAATCCGGCCGATGATGATAGTTCGGCTATCCGGACACCCCCTAGTCCAGGACTCCCTTAGGTACCAAAGAAGGACAAATCCTGGCGCCTGTGCGTCGACTTCAAAGACCTCAACAAGGCTTGCCCCAAGGATCCCTTTCCCCTCCCTCGCATTGATCAAATCATCGACGCCACAGCAGGACACGACTCGCTGTGTTTCCTCGATGCATACTCTGGATACCATCAAATAAAGATGGCAGAGTCCGACCAAGCTGCAACAGCTTTCATAACGCCATATGGTCCTTTCTGCTTCAACACTATGCCTTTCGGGCTTAAGAATGCCAGCACAACCTATGAACGCATGATTCAAACATGCCTGGAAAAGAAAATCGGCAAAACAGTGGAGGCATACGTGGACGACGTAGTCATAAAAACAAGACACGTCGAAACCCTAATAGACGACTTGAGGCTTACGTTCGATAACCTCTGAACATACGACATCAAGCTAAATCCAGAGAAATTCGTTTTCGGCATCCCCTCTGGAAAAATGTTGGGTTCATCATTTCCAATAGAGGAATTGAAGCTAATCCGGCAAAAATCCGAGCTTTGTCGCTGTTGGCTATACCAACAGACCTGATACACATCCAGAAACTAGCTAGATGTGTGGCTGCTTTGAGCCGCTTTATCTCCAGGTTAGGAGAAAAGGCATTACCTCTTTACCGCCTTCTTTGGCGCACCGAACACTTCGTGTGGACAGATGCAGCTGCGGCCGGACTCGATGAAATAAAGACCTTATTGGCCAATAATCCAGTCCTAACAGCGCCAAATATCGGCGAACCTATGCTGCTGTGCATAGCTGAACACATCAAGTTGTAAGCGCAGTACTCGTCGTCGAACGAGAGGTTGACGGATACAAATTCCGGCTACAAAAGCCGGTTTATTACGTATCCACGGTCCTCACCCCATGCAAATCCCGATACCCACATTATCAAAAAATAGCATACGCGGTCTTCATGGCATCCCGAAAGCTACGACACTACTTTCAAGAGTGTTCGATTACAGTGGCCTCCGAAGTACCACTAAACAATATAATAAATAACCACGATGCCACGGGCCGGATCGCTAAATGGGTCATCGAGCTCCTTCCGTTCGACATAACATACAAGCCTCGGCGGGCTATCAAGTCGCAAGTATTAGCTAACTTTGTCGCCGAATAGACGGAAGCCGAACTCCCTAAAGAGTATGACGCGTACTCTAACTAGATCATGCACTTTGACGACTCTAAAATGCTGGCCGGATTGGGAGCAGGCGTAGTCCTGAGGTCTCCCATGGGAGACACGGTCCAATATGTCCTCCAAATATTATACACAGACTCCAGCAATGCAGCCGAATATGAGGCTCTGTTGCATGGTCTTCGGATGGCAGTCTCTATGGGCATTCAACGCCTAGAGGTGCACGGGGATTCAAACCTCGCAATATCACAAATAAACAGAGACTTTGATGCCAAGGATCCGAAAATGGCGCACTACCGTAATGCCGTCCTTAAAATGTCAGCTCGGTTCGAGGGGCTCGAATTCCACCATGTGGCTCGAGAAAACAATCAAGCGGCAGATGTCCTTGCCCGCATCGACGCTAAACGTGACCCTGTCCCACCTAATATATTCCTGGAAAGGCTGTTCAAGCCATCCGTGGTATGGGAAGGGGAGTGCGGCAATACCAGCACGGATCCGAATACATCCCCAAATTCCGAACTATCAGATATAATCGGAGACTCTACCACCGAAATAACATCTTCAGCCCACGAAATAATGGCTGTCATCGCCCCGTGGACTGATCCTTTCTTGTCCTACCTAAATAGGCAGGAGCTCCCCGAAGACCAAAATGAAGCACGCTGCATCGTCCGGCGTTCTAAAGCTTACAAAGTCCATGAAGGGGAACTCTATAAGAAAAGCGCGACCGGAGTGCTCCAGAGGTGCATCTCCAAAGAGGAAGGGCAGCAGCTCTTGGCTGAAATCCATGCCGTACTAGGCGGGTACCACGTCGCGGCTCGAGCACTAGTCAACAAGGCCTTCTGTACAGGTTTCTATTGGCCGACAGCCCGAGCAGACGCACAGGACCTTGTCCAACACTGCGTCGGTTGCCAGCTCTTTGCCAATGAGAGGCATATGCCCCCCACCGCTCTCCAAATAATCCCCATAACTTGGCCCTTCACGGCTGGGGGATGGATATGGTTGGACCCCTTAAAGGGGGAAGCCACAAGAAAAAAATACTTATTGGTCATGGTAGACAAGTTCACCAAATGGATAGAAGCCAAACCAGTGAAAACGTCCGAATCCGGACCAATGATAGACTTTATATCCGGGGTCGTACACCGATACGGTGTCCCCCACAGCATCATCACCGATAATGGCTCAAATTTCATAGCTTATGAAGTGAAAGTTTGGTGCGGCAAAATGGGCATTAAGCTTGACTATGCTTCCGTCTACCATCCTCAAACAAATGGCCAGGTCGAACGGGCAAATGGTCTCATCATGAGCGGCATCAAACCCAGACTAGTGCGATCCTTGACAGAGTCGGACACTCATTGGGTCGAGGAGCTCGACTCTGTACTCTAGGGGCTGCGGACCACGCCAAATCGCACCACTGGATATACACCATTTTTATGGTGTACGGCACGGAAGCAGTACTACCCTGCGACATAATACATGATTCGCCACGTGTACGCATGTACGAAGAGAAGGAAGCCGAGCTAGATCGGCAGGATAACTTGGACACCGTGGAGGAGGAGCGCAACGTCACGAAGGCCTGTTCCGCATTCTACCAGCAACAGGCTCGATGATACCAAAGCAGAGAAGTGCGGGCCAAAACTTATAATATTGGCGAGCTCGTTCTACGCTTACCGGAGAATAAGAAGGACAAGCTCAAACCCAAGTGGGAAGGTCCCTTCGTCATTGACAAAGTTCTCATCGGAGGAGCGTACCGCTTACGTAATGCATCCGATAATAGACTCGAGCCGAACCCATGGAACGCGGCCAGACTCCGGAGATTCTATGCCTAGCGCCGAACTTAGTGTTTGTCTCCTTACCTCCTCCTTTTTCATTATGCTCCCTCCCTCTTCCTTTCTCGATCCTTTTCTCTTCACACAAAGTATTTAATACAATACAGACTCCCGGATTACTCTGGCCGCACTATGTGTGTAAGTAATACCTGGGGGCTTCCTATACGGAAGCTAAACATAACTTACTCTAAAAGGTTTTTTGCCCATCACACATGCGTTTTCCATGTGTGCGTTTTCTTCACCATTATATGCATTGATATGACTTAAGATGTGGCCAAGCTGGGTTGCCTGGCTCCTGTGTTTATGCCCTACGTTACCATTAATTCGGCTAGGGCATAAGGGGAGCACCTCTGCGATTGTTACTGCCGGTTCAGCCGGATGTGTACCTCAGACTGGGTGAAGCCGAAAGCTAGTTTCGTTAAGAGAATATTCGGTCGGTGAACAAAAGATGTCTTCGTTTATCATAACATAAATCCCCAGAAGTTTTGTATCCCGCGCTATGGTTCGCAGTTCGGACATGTGCCTTGTCGCATGCTTACCCAGGGAAAGGAACCCTTAACGGAACTATTCTCCCTGGAAGATATTTCTTACTATCCATGTAATATAACATAACTAGTTGTGTACTTGTCTGTTCAAGCACTTATGACCCCTACGCCTAGTTTCCACGCATACTCCGGTTTCGTATAACCGAGCGGGTATTCGGACACACCCAAGACTGTAGGATCCGGGGGCTGAAGCGAAAAGGTCTGCCATGACAAATGATTTTAATCCGGCTAGGGGCTACTTATGCCCATTAAATTAGACAGTCACTTGGACTGACTATATTCCTCCTCTATGCCATCCAACAGGCTATCTAGCTTACAATCCTGTTGAGAATACTTAGCAGCTAACGATACCTGGTCATATACCAGACTTATGGGAATTTCTTGCTCATCGGGCCCCGCCGGTCCTACTTCGGCCATATGGTTCGGGTCCAGCTTGGTGTAGCGCGTCTTCACCATTGCCCAAGCTTCTCTTGCACCTTGCCGGCATGCTGATATCTTCCACAGTCGGAAGCGCCGCCGGGCTCCTTGAAGCAGGTCCACAAGCTCCCCCATGCCATTCGGCAGGGGGCTTATGGCCACAAGGCCTGAGCAACGCCATGCATCACCCGCCGAGCTCGCTCGTGCAACTGTGAAAGTTCTTGTAGTACATCACCTGTAGATGAGGGCACCTCCTCCTCGGGGCGACCCATTAACATTCCTACAAGCAAAATTCTTTCAATACACTTCCTCGCCGAACTATCATACAGTTCGTCTAGGCACTCACCATAAATGCCGCGTCGAAGCCTTTTATTCTCCTTCACGGAGTCCAGCAGCTGGGCGCGGACGTATTTTAACTCTACATCTAGTTGGACATTAGCATCTTGAAGATTGTTCTTTTCCTGCCGAACTTGCATGAGAATGCAGTCGCCAGCCTTTAGCTGCCCTTTGAGATGCGAGTCGTCATCTCTTACGCCCTCCGGATTCACCCCGGGGTTATCTGCAGAATTTTCTGTTAGATTTTTCATATCACCCATTTATTAACTGGTGCATCTTAGTACAATTGAGACAAATGCTACCAGAGGGAGCCTTCTGGGATCCCTCTAACTTGGAAACCGCGTCCCTTAGCTAGGCCTTACATTCCTCCAGCTCCCGAGCCAATTGTTCATTCTTATCTACAAGAACCTATGCATAAATTGATCCTTCAAACAGTTGTTCCAACTGTTTCAAGTCTCAAGGGCTACTGCTATACATACTTATCAAAATTTCTTACCCAGGTATACTGATTCGTTGCTTGGGCAAGTCCGTCTTGAGCAGCTCGGACATATGCGTCTGCTGAATTGAAGGCATTAAAGGCCTCTTCGGAAAAGATGTTGTTCCGAAGCACGGCCCTCTAGTGCCGGTGATTCATGGCGCTCTCCACTTCGGAGTTCGTGGCCGAAAACATATCCGCATCCTCTGTCGGAGAACTATGCGGTACTAGCCCCGTGTCCGCCTCCGCCCTTGAAGCCGGTTCTGGAACCCGGCTGGAGGAGGCGTGATTGGCGGGATCCCCGGATATAGTCCGGCTACTCCTCTTCTTGCCAGACACAAAGGGCGCTGTCATATTTCAAATACTATAATCGCAGGACAGGATATTACTTTACCTCTGCAATGGTGTGTCGACCCTCACCGCCTTCCTCTTGAGCCTGCCCGATTCGGACGCCCGTAGTCGACGAGTCCCTAGGGTCTCGGCCCCGCACTCCAACCGTCGTCTCTGCAAATAGCACGACGCCTCAAGGTAAATCATAATACCTGAGGGGAGTCCTCTTCGGAGGATAGGGTTTTTAGCTCGGCTTACACGCGGCACAGGGAGCGGTCCAGGATATTTGGCCGTAATGGCCACTGAGGCACCATCCCAGCTCGCTTGATAAAATACCCCGTTGACAAGCTCCACGATGATATCCGGATCTTCTTTGAGTCCCGGATCTAGGGCCCTTCCAGGGTCCTCTGGCTGCGGGGAGGGGCTGAAGATTCCTTCTACGGCCCTCCTCAGTTCCTGCTTGGAAACATCGATGCAGGTGATCTTAGCAGAAGAACGCTAAAGTAAGTAAAACAGGGAGAGGAATGACGACTTACCCACTCTGGGGGGTTGTACATGGAGAATCCGTCCCGCGGTTTAATGTGAAGGAATTCCTCCTCTTCCCCTTTGTATAAATCGGACAATATCCTTGCCAAAGCAGTGGCGGAGTCCGAACCCTTACGTGCGCAGCGGGTGGCATCGTCTTCCCCGTTGAAGTGCCACGTGGGCTTCCCCCGATATTGAAGCAGTTGCACTCCCCGCATTATGCATATTGCCATGATCTCGACTATCGTCAGTTCGGATTTGGCCAGTAACTTTATCTTGCTCATCAGGAAGAGTATTTCCCTCGTATGCTCTTCTTGAGGGCCCTGGGGGCGCCATCTTAGGCGTGCCCTCGGCAGGGCGTTACTGAACTTGGGGAGAACTGTCCGGACTGGATCCGGAAGGGGAACGTCATCAATGTAAAACCACTCTGAAGGCCAGTTTTCTGGTGCCTTCTTTGGAGTGCCGGACAGGTATCCGGTCTCGGCAATGCGCCATACTTCGGCCCCGCCCACTTGACATAGGGATTCTCCCTGGGTGCGAGGGACAAGGCAGAACATCTTCCTCCATAATCCAAAGTGAGGTTTGCAGCCTAAAAATAGCTCGCAAAGGGCGACATACCCCGCTATATGCAGAATGGAGGCAGGGGTAAGGTTGTGCAACTGGAGGCCGTAGAACTCTAGGAGCCCGCGAAGAAATGGGTGGATGGGAAACCCGACGCCCCTTAGCAGATGCGGGATGAGGCATATACGCTCCTCTGGAGATGGATTTGGAGATCCCTCCGCTTGTTCCCCTCTGTCATAAGTGGCTATTCTGGCTCGGACGGGGAACATGAACGCTGGTGGTAGAAACCCTTGGGTTTGTAACTCTATCAAACGACTATGAGGAACTGAGCACTCTCCCCAATCCCCCGACTTGGAACAAGGAGAGTGAGCAGAAGAGCTGCAATGGCCGACCTTGTTGGAATGGTTTTTTGCGGAGCGCTCTGTTGGATGCTAGCTCAGGGAGGGAGAGTGAGGTTTGGATCTGAGAATCCCCGTCCCTTAAAATAGACGGCCAGCCCGGAGGATTAAGGGTGGCAAATGCAAAAATGCCTCGACACTTCGCATTCGCTCGACGCGTGGAGATGGTCATTATTGAGACACTGAAGCCGAGGAGTACAACATTGATGGGATGCCAAACACTATTCATCGTAACAGGTACTTTAGAGTATTTGGAGATGGAACCCGCCTTGGAATGCCGAAGAAAAGACTGTCCGCCGGACTCATCATCATTGAAGCCTGGTTCAGGGGCTACTGAGGGAGTCCTGGATTAGAGGGTATCCAGACAGCCAGACTATATACATCGTCCGGACTATTGAAGCGTGAAGATACAAGACTCAAGACTCCGGCTCGTGTCCGGATGGGACTCTCCTTTGCGTGGAAGACAATCTTGGCGATCCGGATATTATATTTCCTTCCTTGTAACTGACTCCATGTAAACCCTAGCCCTCTCCGGTGTTTATATAAACCGGAGAGGATGGTCCTTAGAAGACCGATCACAATTACAATCATACAATCATAGGCTAGCTCTTAGGGTTTAGCCTCTACGATCAATATTAATCAAGCAGGAAGTAGGGTTTTACCTCCATTGAGAGGGCCCGAACCTGGGTAAACATTGTGTCCCTTGCTTCCTGTTACCATCAGCCTAAGACACACAGATCGGGACCCCCTAGCTGAGATCCACCAGTTTTGACACCGACAGTCACACCCAACCTGAGTCTCGAGGACTTTGCACACCACGTTTCTATTCCTAAGTATGCTACCGATCTGGGAATTGATCCTCAGGCTGATTTTATGAATCGACCTGAGTCTCGGGGGCTACTAGGGTCAGCGGTTTGATTTTTTCCTTCAGGTGCATCTCGGATATTAGGCCAACACGCACCTTGAGGGCTACTGGCTATACATCTCGGCAGAGATTACATTACATAATTCCGAATTAAATTCATAAAATCAGCCCATGGCTGAGGTGGTGCACCACCTTGGATACAGTCCGGCGTTGGTGCTCGACTACAATAGACACCCCGAAAGCAGTCCAGCATAAAGCTCAGACGCCAGTGGCTGGCTCCGTAGAGGGCATTTCCGGCATTAATATCAGCTAAACTCCTTTAACTTTTTTGAACCAAGGTGATCTATGACACCTCGGATACAGTCCGGCATTGGAGCTTGGACATAGTCCGGCGTTGGAGCTTGGACATAGTCCGGCGTTGGAGCTCGGATACATTCCGGCGTTGGAGCTCGGAAGCGGTCCGACGTTGGTGCTCGGCTGCTCAAGATACCTCGAGTGCAGTCCGGCGTTGGAGCTCAGACGCTAGAGGACGTTACCGCTCGGGAACAACTTCAAACCCGAGGTATGGCATAAAAATAACAAGGCATTGATAAAGGCCGGAAACTTAAAGGGGCTCCTCGGATACCCGACGTGTAAACTCTTCGGATTCACTTTGGTGATCCTCAAGATCGAAGATGGGAAGATTTGTTGAACCAGTTTTCAAGACCGACGACCGAAGATGAAGAACAGTTCGTAAGAATCGAGGAGCATCACCAACTTGAAGACCGGTTCAGGGGGCTACTGACAGTGTCCTGGACTAGGGGGTACTCACCACGTCATCTCCCGATCAGTTGGATTAGGCCAAGGACCCCCATGGCCGTATACTCATGGGCCAGTTCAGACAGTTGCCGCATACAAGGAAGATTCCACAAGACTTGGTGATCAAGACAAGGACTCCTCTCCACCGGCGTATTCGGCTAGGACTCTTGTTATCCTAGGCCTCTGGTACATTATATAAACTGAGGCCAGGCTAGTCGATAGATGATATCAACAATCATACCATAGGCTAGCTTCTAGGGTTTAGCCTCTCTGATCTCGTGGTAGATCAACTCTTGTAATACTCATATCATCAAGATCAATCAAGAAGGAAGTAGGGTATTACCTCCATGGAGAGGGCCCGAACCTGGGTAAACATCGTGTCCCTAGTCTCCTGTTACCATTAGTTTTAGATGCACAGTTCGGGACCCCCTACCCGAGATCCGCCAGTTTTGACACCGACAGCGGCCCCCCTCTCCTTCCTTCTCTCCACCTCCTCCTTCCCCCTTATCCTTCTTGGAATAGGAAGGGGGGGACAAACCTACTTGGAGTAGGATTGCCCCCCTAGGGCGCGCCTCTCCCCTTCGCCGGCCCTCTCCTCCTCCCCCCATTATATACGGAGGAGGGGGGCACCCCATAGAGACAACAATTGATCTCTTGATCCCTTAGCCGTGTGCAGTGCCCCCTCCACCAGATTCCACCTCGGTAATATGATAGCGGTGCTTAGGCGAAGCCCTGCGTTGCTAGCATCATCGACACCGTCATCACGCCGTCATGCCGACGGAGCTCTCCCACAAAGCTCTGCTGGATTGGAGTCCGTGGGACGTCGTCGAGCTGAAGGTGTGCTGTACTCGGAGGTGCCGTACATTCGGTACCTGGATCGGTCGGATCGTGAAGACGTACGACTACATCAATCGCGTTGTGCTAACGCTTCCGCTTTCGGTCTATGAGGGTACGTGGACTCACTCTCCCCGCTCGTTGCTATGCATCACCATGATCTTGCGTGTGCGTAGGATTTTTTTTGAAATTACTATGTTCCCCAACAGTGGCATTCGAGCCTGGTTTTATGCGTAGATTTTATATGCACGAGTAGACCACAAGTGAGTTGTGGGCGATACAAGTCCTACTGCTTACCAGCATGTCATACTTTGGTTCGGCGGTATTGTTGGATGAAGCTGCCCGGACCGACATTACGCGTACGCTTACGCGGGACTGGTTCTACCGACGTGCTTTGCACACAGGCGGCTGGCGGGTGTCAGTTTCTCCAACTTTAGTTGAACCGAGTGTGGCTACGCCTGGTCCTTGAGAAGGATAAAACAACACTAACTTGATGAAATATCGTTGTGGTTTTGATGCGTAGGTAAGAACGGTTCTTGCTCAGCCCGTGTCAGCCACGTAAAACTTGCAACAACAAAGTAGAGGACGTCTAACTTGTTTTTGCAGGGCATGTTGTGATGTAGTCAAGATGTGATGAGATATAAGTTGTTTTATGAGATGATCATGTTTTGTTGAAGTTATCGGCAACTGGCAGAAGCCTTATGGTTGTCTCTTTATTGCATAAGATGCAAGCGCTAAATAATTGCTTTACTTTATCGCTATGCGATAGAATAGTTGCAAGACCAATAGTTGGCGAGACAACCATGTGACAGACACATTGATATAGATCAAGATGATGGAGATCATGGTGTTATGCCGGTAACGATGGAGATCATGACGATGCTTTGGAGATGGAGATCAAAGGCACAAGATGATGATGGCCATATCATGTCACATATTTTGATTGCATGTGATGTTTATCTTTTATACATCTTATTTTGCTTTGATTGACGGTAGCATTATAAGATGATCTCTAACTAAATTTCAAGGTATAAGTGTTCTCCCAGAGTATGCACCATTGCGAAAGTTCTTCGTGCTAAGACAACACATGATGATCGGGTGTGATAAGCTCTACGTTCAAATACAATGGGTGTAAGACAGTTTTGCACACGCAGAATACTCAGGTTAAACTTGACGAGCCTAGCATATACAGATATGGCCTCGGAACACTAGAGACCGAAAGGTCGAGCGTGAATCATATAGTAGGTATGATCAACATAGTGATGTTCACCATTGAAAACTACTCCATCTCACGTGATGATCGGACATGGTTTAGTTGATTTGGATCACGTGATCGCTTAGATGATTAGAGGGATGTCTATCTAAGTGGGAGTTCGTAAGTAATATGATTAATTGAACTTTAATTTATCATGAACTTAGTCCTGATAGTATTTTGCAAATAATGTTGTAGATCAATAGCTCGCGTTGTTGCTTCCCTATGTTTTATATGTGTTCCTAGAGAAAACTAAGTTGAAAGATGATAGTAGCAATGATGCGGACTGGGTTCATGGTATGAGGTTTATCCTCATTGCTGCATACAACAATTATGTCCTTCATGCACCGTTAGGTGACAGACCTATTTTAGGAGCAGATGCAGACGTTATGAACGTTTGGCTAGCTCAATATGATGACTACTTGATAGTTTTGTGCACCATGCTTTACGGCTTAGAATCGGGACTTCAAAGACGTTTTGAACGTCATGGACCATATGAGATGTTCCAGGAGTTGAAGTTAATATTTCAAGCAAATACCCGAGTTGAGAGATATGAAGTCTCCAACAAGTTCTATAGCTAAAAGATGGAGGAGAATTGCTCAACTAGTGAGCATGTGCTCAGATTGTCTGGGTACTACAATCGCTTGAATCAAGTGGGAGTTAATCTTCCAGATAAGATAGTGATTGACAGAGTTCTCTAGTCACCATCACCAAGTTACTGGAACTTCATGATGAACTATAGTATGCAAGGGATGACGAAAACGTTTCCTGAGCTTTTCATGATGATGAAATCGATGAAGGTAGACATCAAGAAAGAGCATCAAGTGTTGATGATTAACAAGACCACTAGTTTCAAGAAAAGGGCAAAGGGAAAGAAAGGGAACTTCATGTAGAATGGCAAGCAAGTTGTCGCTCCCGCGAAGAAGCCCAAAGCTGGACCAAAGCCTGAAACTGAGTGCTTCTACTACAAAGGAATTGATCATTGGAAGTGGAAATGCCCTGCATATTTGGTAGATAAAAAGGATGGCAAAGTGAACAAGGGTATATTTGATATACAGGTTATTGATGTGTACCTTACTAGTGTTTATAGTAACCCCTGGGTATTTGATACTTGTTTGATTGCTAAGATTAGTAACTCAAAACAGGACTTACAGAATAAACAGAGACTAGTTGAGGGTGAAGTGACGATGTGTGTTGGAAGTGGTTCCAAGATTGATATGATCATCATCACACACTCCCTATATTTTTGAGATTAGTGTTGAACCTAAATAAATGTTATTTGGTGTTTGCGTTTGTCGGTGAGAAACGACACCTATGGGATCACAAGAATCCCTACTATGGTTGTGGGGCGCGGGGTTGTGAAAAGAGAAGGATTAGTAGTTGGCACAAGGATCGTTTACCCAGGTTCGGGCCGCGAGGATGCGTAAAACCCTAGTCCTGCTTGGTGGATGTATAGAGTGTTCTTGAGCTCTCGAACTAGCTATGGGTGCTATGTGGTTCGAAAGAGCCGAATCCTTTTCCAGTATGCCATGGGCCTCCTTTTATAGGCGAAAGGGGCTGCCACAGTGGCACACATGAGGTGGAAAGGCCTACAGTGCTGCGAGCTTATCGCTCGTTATTACAGGACAAGAGGCATTTAATGCGTGGCTTAGGTGTCCCTTCACTTTATCGGGGACGGGGGCGAGGCCCGTCCCGTCCGTCGCCGCTCCTCCTCGCTTCGACACGCGCCCTGGCCAGCGATGCATGCGGTGCCATGTAGGCAGGAAAGCAGCTGAGGTGGCGCGGTGGTGGAGCCTCCACAAAGATCTACATGCCACCACGCAGGTGTGTGCTGAGTTGGCCTGGAAGCTGCATGTTGCCACGCAGGTGCCTGCCCAGCTGGTTGGGCTGGCAGCTGCATGTGAACATCAGTGGGGATTTGGTTGGTGCAGGCCTGGCAGTGGCCCTGCTGCCGCCTCCGGCAAGGGTCTTGTCGGGTGGCCCGGCAAGGGTCTTGCCGGGTGGCCCGACAAGGTTCTTGTTGTGGTGCGCTGGCGTCCCCGGCAAGGATCTTGCTGAGGGTCTTGTGGGTTTCTTTGGTAAGGATCTCGATGAGGATTGTTGCCTCTCAATCCCCATCTGATCTTGAATATTCTTTGTCTTCACAAAGATCTGCATGCCACCATGGAGGTGCCTTCGGAGCCCTGGTCCAACGTGGTTGTTGGCGTTGGAGACCGTGGGCTCGAGGGTGGCTCGCTTCGCTGGTGTGGGCGAGCTGCCCCAGCAAGGGACTTGCTGGGGCTAATGAGGCTTCCCCAGTAAGGGTCTTGCCGAGGAAACCCGCTTCGTCCATCCGATCTCTGTTTTCTTGGTCCTCGATGTTGCTTTGTTTTTTCTCGTGCCTTCGGCTTCTCTCCGGCTTCCCTCCTTTGCCCTGCTATGTGCGGCCATGGCACGTGGCTCCGACTGCCCGTGCACAAGTAAAGGGGTCAGAAGGAGAACCCCTACTTTTGTACACCGACAGGAGCCCCCGGGCCTGGGCCACACATAAGCGCGACACATTGTTGGGCCAGGCCCAGAATGGCGCGCAGGTAGGCGGGGCGGATTTCACCGCAGTAACTGTTCCGTCCGCTGCGCTTCCCCACGACTTGCGTTGAACGCGCGACGCGGGGGTCGCGCGCGCGTGCATGGTCGAAGCATGCTGGCGTCATCCTATGGTGGACAGTAAAGAGGTGGCTTGGGTGTCCATTCGAGACCGCAGAGCCGTTGGTCATTTACTGCCCTTACTCGGGAACCGTCGCTCCACGCGTCCCATTGCGCCCGTCCTTCGCGCCACGTTCGCTGCATGCATGATGCAGCGCGAATGACAGGCGCACGGGATACGGGAAGTCGCGCGCGTGCGGGCCGATTCCCACACGCCTTCAATTGAGTGGGGAGGGCGGTCGACGGCCCCGCTCGTTGTCACTCCAACGGGCCTGATTGGCTGAGAGGGGCGGCTCGCCCCCGCCCCTTTATAAAGATGGGAGCGGGAGGAACGACGCCTCTCAATCCTTCGTCATCTACTTTTCCCTGTTCCTGCTTCCACCTTCCTTCTGTCATGGCGAGGGGGCATGACGACGCTTCATCGGTGGCAGCGAGGGTCTTGGCTAGGCAACGCATCGCTCCTCCCCAAGAGCTCGTAGCGGCGGAGCCGGTCGTTAGAGGGAGGGGGAGGTGCGAGGCCGAGGCCGTCGCGGCGGTCGAGGGAGAGGAGGACGGGGCCGTAGATCGGCTTCGCCTCTGCCAGCGGCCCCTCCCCCGGTGGAGGGCCACGTCGGGGACAACCCTTACGAGTTCTTCATCAGGCTCCGCCAGCCGCCGCGCCGTCGTCTTCGCCTTCAGACTCCATTTGTGCGGGAGATGAAGCTGGATCCGCCACAGGCGTTGCGGCTGCACATGAGGGGTTGTGGGAACAGCGGCGTATGGGCCAACGTCGAGTTCCCCGCCCCTGACGTCATGTACCTTCGCCGAGGGTGGAAAACTTTTGCTCGCATCCACAGCTTGACGGAGGGGCTCACTCTCCATTTGAAATTAATGGAGAGTGGCCTCCTCTCCATCAAGATCTTCGGGCACTTTGGGACCCGCGTTAGGTGCTGCGTGGAGAGCTCCTCTAACGATGAAGATTCTTCCTCGAGCGAGAGTGGCGAGGAGGACAACGGCAACGACGACGAGGGTAGCGGCCGACAGGATGACGGGTCCGACTAAGCGTCGGGCGCCGCTCCGGGCGGCACTGGCGACCCCATCATCCGTGTCGCCGGCTCCTTGAACTTCTCAGGGTCGTCTCCTTGGGCGGCTGGCATTGGGAGGTTGCGGAAGAGGAAGAGGGCGGGCGGCTAGGCTGTCAAGTCAGAGTACGCGGGCACAAACGCCTTCGTCACGTATTGACGTCCTGCTGCCTCGTCTTCGAGCTCTTCCCCGGCACCGTCATCACCAGCCAGCCTTTGGACGGCCACCGAGATGTCCTCTTGGTGCTTTCTACTGCTCGTAGCTTTCCTAGGCGCCTCTTTTGCCCTTTTTCGCTTCCTAGACCTGCCTCCTGGGGAGAGGGACAAGAAAGGGAATATGGGCATCTTATCTCTTTTTAGTCTTGTAAGCCTTCGGGACTTTGTTAAATTTAGAACTTGTAATCCCCTTGCTCATGTTTTTCATTTCGCATGGACTGTACCTGTACGGGATGTTTTTTAATGAAAAAGGGATGTTTGCCGGGTTTTTTGTTCCGGGTGAAACCCACGACAAGGAGTGAATCCTCGTTATTTTTTAAGATAAATGATTTTCACCCGGCAACAGGCCTCGCCATCCCCCCACTTTGTTCGACCTTTCTCACGCCCTTGGTGGAGGCAGGGATGAGGTGGGCTTAGGCTCCTCGTTCCATTTCCTTGCTGTCGCGACTACAACCAAATTTGGACCCAGGATATAATCCTTGGGTACGGAAAGAGGGTAGCACGGTAGCCTAGAAATAAAACGAGGTTTCACATATCCCAGTCTATAATGAAATGCATGATAGAGGACAAAAAGACTTATCTGGATCTGCATCCCCCGACAACCTTGGCTTGCCGTGGATGGATCCTTGTACTCGCAGCCCCCAACAACTTTGGCTTGCCGGGGTCGGGACGCCGGTCCGTTCCTTTCTTCCAAACAGCTCGGCAGAAGTGCTTATGTGCCCTGCGAATGAAAGAGGACAGAAAAGAACAGAGAGACGCGCACTCGACCTCTAAGCTAGGGGTTAGCCGCCGCATGCTATGACTTAGGGTGCCAATGCTTCATTTATTTATGCTCAGGGTCTATGCCTGGCTTTGTACAAAGGGTTACATGCCTCGCCGGCAAGGCTTGTACAAAAGGTGGCCTGCGGGGAAGCCCGGGAGCCGCGCCTTATGGGTAAAACTTGCGAAGATGCTCGATATTCCAGGAGTTGCTCACTGGAATGGCATCTTCGGTCTCCATGTAGACTGCACCGGGCCTGGTGACTTGTGTTACCCGATAAGGGCCTTCCCACTTCAGCGTCAAATTGTTGGAATTCTTGGCCGACTGAACGGGCCGAAGAACAAGGTCGCCTTCCTCAAAGCTCCGGGCATGAACCTTGCGGCTATGGTAGCGGCGCAAGGCTTGCTGGTAGCATGCTGCTCTCACAGTTGCCCGGAGACGATCCTACTCAAGGAGCGTTGCGTCATCTTGCCGCAATCTCTCTTGCTCAAGCTCATCATAAGCGAGCACTCGAGGTGACCCATATATGAGTTCCATGGGGAGAACTTCTTCTGCCCCGTAGACCAGGGCAAAGGGTGTCTAGTCGGTGGCTCGATTTGGCATCATTCTGATTGACCAAAGAACCACTGACAACTCATCAATCCAGCGCCTTCGACTCTTGCGCAGCCTGTCAAAAGTCTTTGTTCTCAAGCCTCGCAGAACTTCAACATTTGCTCTCTCCGCTTGGCCGTTGCTCCGTGGATGTGCCACGGAAGCAAAACAGACCTTGCTGCCGAGGTCCTCAATGTATTGCATGAAGGCATGGCTTGTGAACTGTGTGCCGTTGTCGGTGATGATCCTGTTGGGTACCCCAAAACGGCAAACTAGTCCCTTGAAGAACTTGATGGCTGACTGCGATTTCACCTTCCTCACTGCTTCCACGTCTGGCCACTTTGTGAACTTGTCAATTGCAAGATACAAGTACTCAAAGCCCCCGACGGCACGAGGGAAAGGGCCCAATATGTCGAGCCCCCAGACCGAGAAGGGCAAGGAGAGAGGGATGGTTTGAAGGGCTTGAGCTGGTTGATGAAGCTTCTTTGAATGGAATTGGCACGCTTCACACTTGGTTACTAGTGTCATCACATCCTGGAGGGCGGTGGGCCAGAAGAAGCCCTGCCGGAAAGCCTTGCCGACAAGGACCCTCGACCCTATGTGGGAACCACATATGCCTCCATGTATCTCTGCCAACAGCTCTAGTCCTTCCTTCTGAGAGATGCGCTTCACCCCATTCGGTCTTTTTCTGTACAACGCGTTGTCAACAAATTGGTACAGAGCAGACCGGCGGGCTACTCTTTCTGCCTCTTCATGTTCCTCAGGAAGCTCTCCTTTTTCGAGGAATCGGACGGTGTGCTGCGCCCATGCCAGAGCCTGTGGCTCGACGACAAGGACCAAAGGCAATTCTTTTGCCATGGGAGCGGCCGTCTCTACGGCTGCGGCCTGAGGCCCGGCCGGAGTTGGTTTCCTCTCGGCAGGATTGGCATCCATGGCAACGTCTCCGCTGACGGCTCTGGGGAGCCCGGTGGGGTAGTACTTGCCGGGGACTAGCTTCCTCCGCTTGCTCTACCCGGTTGATGGTTCGACGGATGGTTGAGTTAACGGAAGGCTGAAGCACAAAAGTACCTAGTTAAAAAGGTAGCTTGAGGGCAGCGCGCTTTGACAAGTAGTCGGCGATGTCGTTCTCCGTCCGAGGGACGTGCTCTTCTTGTATACTGTCAAAGCGCTCCTCTAATTTCCACACTTCATCCACGTAAGCTTCCATCAACGGGCTTTGGTAATCTTTGTTGATTTGCCTGACGACGAGCTGCGAGTCGCCCCTGACGATGAGCTTTTTGACTCCGAGGTCCACCGCGATCCTGAGACCGGCAAGCAAACCCTCGTACTCGTCGGTGTTGTTGGTTGACATCTCTCAGGGAAAGTGCATTTGGATGACATACTTGAGGTGCTCTCCGGTGGGTGCAACAAGCAGCACACCGGCACCGGCGCCTTGCAGCGAGAAAGCCCCATCAAAGTACATGATCCAGTTGCGGCTCGTTTCCTTGCTGGCGAGAGTGGTCTACTGTTCCTTTTCGTTGGGCGTCGAGGTCCATTCCACGACAAACACCGCCAAGACTCTGCTCTGAATCGTCGAGGTACTTTCGAATTTTAAACCGAAACTCGACAGCTCCAGGGCGCATTCCACGATCCTCCCTGTTGCATCTGGGTTATGCAATATCCGTTCCAACGGGAGGCAGGTGATCACAGTGATCTCATGCGCTTGGAAGTAATGGCGCAGCTTCCTCGAGGCCATAAGGAGGCCGAAGAGCAGTTTTTGCACGTCTGAGTACCTCGACCTAGCCCCCTGCAAGAGGGAGCTGACGAAGTAAACTGGGTGTTGCACCATTTTCTTCTTCCGCGTCACTTCACCCGGTCGCACGAGCCCTGCCGCACTAGCGTCAGCCTCTGCCGGGGACTCAGTCTTGCCGGGACCGAGCCCTGCTGTCACGCCCAATATGCGACCCTATCCAAAAGGAACTCGAAGGTCCCACCAAGGATAGACCCGCATATTGAAACGCTTTTGCAAGGTGGATATCATTACATCAACATTACATAATAGATGGGGATACATACAAAGGGCATACAATGCCACGCGAATACAACATCACAATACATAAGAGCATCATCCGACTACGGATGAAACACAAACATGAACTCAAATGACATCCACCCTGCTAGCCCAGGCTGCCGACCTGGAACCTATTCCCTGATCGAAGAAGCAGAAGAAGAACTCCAAAACAAGCAAACATCGCTCTCGCTTCATGATCATCACATAAACTGTACCTGCAACTGTTGTTGTAGTAATCTGTGAGCCACGAGGACTCAGCAATCCCATCACCATGGGTATCAAGACTAGCAAAGCTTAAAGGGAAAGGAAGGGGTAAAGTGGTGAGGTTGCAGCAGCGACTAAGCAAATATGGTGGCTAACATACGCAAATAAGAGCGAGAAGAGAGCAAGCGGAACGGTCGTGAAGCTAGCAATGATCAAGAAGTGATCCTGAACTCCTACTTACGTCAAGCATAACCCAAAAACCGTGTTCACTTCCCGGACTCCGCCGAGAAGATACCATCACGGCTACACACGCGGTTGATGCGTTTTAATTCGGATCTGGTGTCAAGTTATCTACAACCGGACATTAACAAATTACCATCTGCCTATAACCGCATGCACGGCTTTCGAAAGTTTATACCCTGCAGGGGTGTCCCAACTTAGCCCATGATAAGCTCTCGCGATCAACGAAGGATATACCTTCTCCCAGGAAGACCCGAACAAACTCGGAATCCCGGTTTACAAGACATTTCGACAATAGTAAAACAGGACCAGCAAAGCCTCCCGCTGTGCCGACAAATCCCGATAGGAGCTGCACATATCTCGTTCTCAGGGCACACCGGATGAGCCAGATGTCGGGTTGGCATAGACCCTGATTGCCCAGGGGGCGCCGGACATCGCTCGGTTTGGACCAACACTTACACAAGCACTGGCCCGGGGGGGGGGGAGCTAAAATAAAGATGACCCTCGAGAGGGCGACTCCCAAGGGAAAAGGTAGGTGGTGGTGAGGCAAATGGTAAAACCAATGTTGGGCCTTGCTGGAGGAGTTTTATTCAAAGCGAACTGTCAAGGGGGTCCCATAAATCACCCGACCGCGTAAGGAACGCAAAATCCGGGAACATAACACCGGTATGACGGAAACTAGGATGGCAAGAGTGGAACAAAACACCAGGCATAAGGCCGAGTCTTCCACCCTTTACCAAGTATATAGATGCATTAATAATATAAGAGATATTGTGATATCCCAAACATAATCCTGTCCACCATGGAGAAATCTCCAACTTCACCTGCAACTAGCAACGCTATAAGAGGGGCTGAGCAAAAGCGGTAACATAGCCAAGCAATGGTTTGCTAGGAAGGGTGTCAAAGGTTAGAGGTTCATGGCAATTTGGGAGGCTTGATGAGCAAAAGATAGGTAACCCAGCAAAGCGATAGAACTGAAGGAAATATGCCCTAGAGGCAATAATAAAGTTATTATTTATTTCCTTATTTCATGATAAATGTTTATTATTCATGCTAGAATTATATTAACCGGAAACATGATACATGTGTGAATACATAGACAAACATATAGTCACTAGTATGCCTCTACTTGACTAGCTCATTAATCAAAGATGGTTATGTTTCATAACCATAGACATGTGTTATCATTTGATTAATGGGATCACATCATTAGGAGAATGATGTGATTGACATGACCCATTCCGTTAGCCTAGCACTTGATCGTTTAGTATATTGCTATTGCTTTCTTCATGACTTACACATGTTCCTGTAACTATGAGATTATGCAACTCCCGTTTACCGGAGGAACACTTTGGGTACTACCAAACGTCACAACGTAACTGGGTGATTATAAAGGAGTACTACAGGTGTCTCCGAAGGTACATGTTGAGTTGGCGTATTTCGAGATTAGGTTTTGTCACTCCGATTGTCGAAGAGGTATCTCTGGGCCCTCTCGGTAATGCACATCACTATAAGCCTTGCAAGCAATGTGACCAATGAGTTAGTTATGGGATGATGCATTACGTAACGAGTAAAGAGACTTGCCAGTAACGAGATTGAACTAGGTATTGGATACCGACGATCGAATCTCGGGCAAGTAACATACCGATGACAAAGGGAACAACGTATGTTGTTATGCGGTTTGACCGATAAAGATCTTCGTAGAATATGTAGGAACCAATATGGGCATCCAGGTTCCGCTATTGGTTATTGACCGAGAATAGTTCTAGGTCATGTCTACATAGTTCTCGAACCCGTAGGGTCCGCACGCTTAAGGTTTCGATGACAGTTATATTATGAGTTTATGAGTTTTGATGTACCGAAGGAGTTCGGAGTCCCGGATGAGATCGGGGACATGACGAGGAGTCTCGAAATGGTCGAGACGTAAAGATCGATATATTGGACGACTATATTCGGACTTCGGAAAGGTTCCGAGTGATTCGGGTATTTTTCGGAGTACCGGAGAGTTACAGGAATTCGCCGGGGAGTATATGGGCCTTATTGGGCCATACGGGAATAGAGGAGAGAGGCCGAAAGGAAGGAGGCGCGCAGCCCCCCTCTGGTCCGAATTGGACAAGGGGTGCGGCCCCCTTTTCCTTCCTCCTCTCCCCCTCTTTCCCCCTTCTCCTACTCCAACAAGGAAGGAGGGAGTCCTACTCCCGGTGGGAGTAGGACTCCCCTTGGCGCGCCCCTCCTAGGCCGGCCGCCCCCTCCCCCCTTGCTCCTTTATATACGAGGGCAGGGGGGCACCTCTAGGGACAACAAAAGTTGATCTACGGATCGTTCCTTAGCCGTGTGCGGTGTCCCCCTCCACCATATTCCACCTCGGTCATATCGTTGCGGAGTTTAGGCGAAGCCCTGCGCCGGTAGAGCATCATCATCGTCACCACGCCGTTGTGCTGACGGAACTCATCCCCGAAGCTTTGCTGGATCGGAGCCCGGGGATCGTCATCGAGCTGAACGTGTGCTGCACTCGGAGGTGCCGTGCGTTCGGTACTTGGATCGGTCTGATCGTGAAGACGTACGACTACATCAACCGCGTTGTCATAACGCTTCCGCTTACGGTCTACGAGGGTACGTGGACAACACTCTCCCCTCTCGTTGCTATGCCATCACCATGATCTTGCGTGTACGTAGGATTTTTTTTTTGAAATTACTACGTTCCCCAACAGTGGCATCCGAGCCTAGGTTTTATGCGTTGATGTTATATGCACGAGTAGAACACAAGTGAGTTGTGGTTGATACAAGTCATAATGCTTACCAGCATGTCATACTTTGGTTCGGCGGTATTGTGAGATGAAGCGGCCCGGACCGACATTACGCGTACGCTTACGCGAGACTGGTTTCACCGTTACGAGCACTTGTGCTTAAAGGTGGCTGGCGGGTGTCTGTCTCTCTCACTTTAGCTGAATCGAGTGTGGCTACGCCCGGTCCTTGCGAAGGTTAAAACAGCACCAACTTGACGAACTATCGTTGTTGGTTTGATGCGTAGGTAAGAACGGTTCTTGCTCAGCCCGTAGCAGCCACGTAAAACTTGCAACAACAAAGTAGAGGACGTCTAACTTGTTTTTGCAGGGCATGTTGTGATGTGATATGGTCAAGACGTGATGAGATATAAGTTGTTGTATGAGATGATCATGTTTTGTTGAAGTTATCGGCAACTGGCAGAAGCCCTATGGTTGTCTCTTTGTTGCATAAGATGCAAGTGCCAAATAATTGCTTTACTTTATCGCTATGCGATAGCAATAGTTGCAAGAGCATAGTTGGCGAGACGACCATGTGACGACACATTGATATAGATCAAGATGATGAAGATCATGGTGTCGTGCCGGTAACGATAGAGATCATGACAGTACTTTGGAGATGGAGATCAAAGGCGCAAGATGATCATGGCCATATCATGTCACATATTTTGATTGCATATGATGTTTATCTGTTATACATCTTATTCTGTTTTGTTTGACGGTAGCATTTTAAGATGATCTCTCACTAATTATCAAGAAGTGTTCTCCCTGAGTATGCACCGTTGCGAAAGTTCTTCGTGCTGAGACACCACGTGATGATCGGGTGTGATAGGCTCTACGTTCAAATACAACGGGTGCAAAACAGTTGCACACGCGGAATACTCAGGTTAAACTTGACGAGCCTAGCATATACAGATATGGCCTCGGAACACGGAGACCGAAAGGTCGAGCGTGAATCATATAGTAGATATGATCAACATATTGATGTTCACCGTTGAAACTACTCCATCTCACGTGATGATCGGACATGGTGTAGTTGATATGGATCACGTAATCACTTAGAGGATTAGAGGGATGTCTATCTAAGTGGGAGTTCTTAAGTAATATGATTAATTGAACTTAAATTTATCATGAACTTAGTCCTGGTAGTATTTTGCAAATTATGTTGTAGATCAATAGCTTGCGTTGTTGCTTTCATATGTTTATTTTGATATGTTCCTAGAGAAAATTGTGTTGAAAGATGTTAGTAGCAATGATGCGGATTGGATCCGTGATCTGAGGTTTATCCTCATTGCTGCATAGAAGAATTATGTCCTTAATGCACCGCTAGGTGACAGACCTATTGCAGGAGCAGACGCAGACGTTATGAACGTTTGGCTAGCTCAATATGATGACTACTTGATAGTTTAGTGCACCATGCTTAACGGCTTAGAATCGGGACTTCAAAGATGTTTTGAACGTCATGGACCATATGAGATGTTCCAGGAATTGAAGTTAATATTTCAAGCAAATACCCGAGTTGAGAGATATGAAGTCTCCAACAAGTTCTATAGCTAAAAGATGGAGGAGAATCGCTCAACTAGTAAGCATGTGCTCAGATTGTCTGGGTACTTCAATCACTTGAATCAAGTGGGAGTTAATCTTCCAGATAAGATAGTGATTGACAAAATTCTCTAGTCACCATCACTAAGTTACTAGAACTTCGTGATGAACTATAGTATGCAAGGGATGACGAAAACAATTCCCGAGCTCTTCGTGATGTTGAAATCGACGAAGGTAGAAATCAAGAAAGAGCATCAAGTGTTGATGATTGACAAGACCACTAGTTTCAAGAAAAGGGCAAAGGGAAAGAAAGGGAACTTCAAGTAGAATGACAAGCAAGTTGTCACTCCCACGAAGAAGCCCAAAGCTGAACCAAAGCCTGAAACTGAGTGCTTACACTGCAAAGGAAATGGTCACTAGAAGCGAAATGCCCTGAATATTTGGTGGATAAGAAGGATGGCAAAGTGAACAAGGGTATATTTGATATACAGGTTATTGATGTGTGCCTTACTAGTGTTTATAGTAGCTCCTGAGTATTTGATACTTGTTCGGTTGCTAAGATTAGTAACTCGAAACAGGAGTTACAGAATAAACAGAGACTAGTTGAAGGGGAAGTGATGATGAGTGTTGGAAGTAGTCCCAAGATTGATATGATCATCATCGCACACTCCCTATACTTTCGGGATTAGTGTTAAACCTAAATAAATGTTATTTGGCATTTGCGTTGAGCATGAACATGATTTGATCATGTTTATTACGATATAGTTATTCATTTAAAGTTAGAGAATAATTGTTATTCTGTTTACATGAATAAGACCTTCGATGGTTATACACCCAATGAAAATAGTTTGTTGGATCTCGATCATAGTGATACACATATTCATAATATTGATGCCAAAAGATGCAAAGTTAATAATGATAGTGCAACTTATTTGTGGCACTGCCGTTTGGGTCATATCGGTGTAAAGCGCATGAAGAAACTCCATAAAGATGGATTTTCGGAATCACTTGGTTATGAATCATTTGATGCTTGCGAACCGTGCCTTTTGGGCAAGATGACTAAAACTCCGTTCTCCGGAACAATGGAACAAGCTACTGACTTATTGGAAATAATACATATCGATGTATGCGATCCAATGAGTGTTGATGCTCGTGGCAAGTATCGTTATTTTCTGACCTTCACAAAATGATTTGAGCAGATATGGGTATATCTACTTGATGAAACATAAGTCTGAAATAATTGAAAAGTTCAAAGAATTTCAGAGTGAAGTGGAAAAATCATCGTAACAAGAAAATAAAGTTTCTACGATCTGATCGCGGAGATGAATATTTGAGTTACGAGTTTGGTCTTCAATTAAAACAATGTGGAATAGTTTCACAGCTCACGCCACCTGGAACACCACAACGTTATGGTGTGCCCGAACATCGTAACCGCACTTTATTGGATATGGTGCGATCTATGATGTCTCTTATCGGTTTTATCACTATCGTTTTGGGGTTGTGCATTAGAGACAGCTGCATTCACGTTTAAAAGGGCACCATCTAAATCCGTTGAGACGACACTGTATGAACTATGGTTTAGCAGTAAACCTAAGCTGTCGTTTCTTAAAGTTTGGAGTTGCGATGCTTATATGAAAAAGGTTTTCAACCTGATAAGCTCGAACCCAAATCGGAGAAGTGCGTCTTCATAGAATACCCAAAGGAAACTGTTGGGTACACCTTCTATCACAGATCTGAAGGCAAAACATTCGTTGCTAAGAATGGATCCTTTCTAGAGAAGGAGTTTCTCTTGAAAGAAGTGAGTGAGAGGAAAGTAGAACTTGATGAGGTAACTGTACCTGCTCCCTCATTTGAAAGTAGTTCATCACAAAAATTTGTTCCTGTGACTACTACACCAATTAGTGAGGAAGTTAATGATGATGATCATGAAACTTCAGATTAAGTTACTACAGAATCTCGTAGGTCTTACAGAGTAAGATCTGCACCAGAGTGGTACGGTAATCCTGTTCTGGAAGTTATGTTACTAGACCATGACGAACCTACGAACTATGAAGAAGCGATGGTGAGCCCAGATTCCGCAAAATGGCTTGAGGCCATGAGATCTGAGATAAGATCCATCTATGAAAACAAAGTATGGACTTTGATTGACTTGCCCAATGATAGGCGAGACATTGAGATTAAATGGATCTTCAAGAGGAAGATGGATGCTGATAGTGTTACTATCTACAAAGCTAGAATTGTCGCAAAAGGTTTTCGACAAGTTCAAGGTGTTGACTACGATGAGAGTTTTTCACTCGTATCTATGCTTAAGTCTATCTGAATCATGTTAGCAATTGCCGCATTTTATGAAATCTGGCAAATGGATAAACAAAACAACATTCCTTAATGGTTTTCTTAAAGAAGAGTTGTATATGATGCAACCAGAAGGTTTTGTCAATCCTAAAGGTGCTAACAAATTGTGCAAGCTCCAGCGATCCATCTATGGACTGGTGCAAGCATCTCGGAGTTGGAATATATGCTTTGATGAGTTGATCAAAGCATATGGTTTTATACAGACTTTTTGAAGAAGCCTGTATTTACAAGAAAGTGAGTGGGAGCTCTGTAGCATTTCTACTATTATATGTGGATGACATATTATTAATTGGAAATGATATGGAAATTCTGGATAGCATGAAAGGATACTTGAATAAGAGTTTTTCAAAGCAAGATCTCGGTGAAGCTGCTTACACATTGAGCATCAAGATCTATATAGATAGATCAAGACGCTTGATAAGATTTTTCAATGAGTACATACCTTGATTAATTTTTGAAATAGTTCAAAATGGAACAACCAAAGGAGTTCTTGCCTGTGTTACAAGGTGTGAAGTTGAGTAAGACTCAAGACCCGACCATTGCAGAAAATAGAAAGAGAATGAAAAGTCATTCCCTATGCCTCAGTCATAGGTTCTATAAAGTATGCTATGCTGTGAACCAGACCTATTGTATACCTTGCTCCGTGTTTGGCAAAGGAATACAATTTTGATCTAATAAGTAGATCACTGGACATGGGTCAAGAATATCCTTAGTGAGGACTAAGGAGATGTTTCTCGATTATGGAGGTGATAAAAGAGCCCGTCGTTAAAGTTACAACGATGCAAGCTTTTACACCAATCCAGATGACTCTAAGTCTCAATCTGGATACATATTGAAAGTGGGAGCAATTAGCTAGATTAGCTCCGTGCAGAGCATTGTGGACATAGAATATTTGTGAAATACATACGGCTCTGAATATGACAGACCCGTTGACTAAGCTTCTCTCACGAGCAAAACATGATCATACCTTAGTACTATTTTGGGTGTTAATCACATAGCGATGTGAACTAGATTATTGACTCTAGTAAACCCTTTGGGTGTTGATCACATGATGATGTGAACTATGGGTATTAATCACATGCATATGTGAATATTGGTGTTAAATCACATAGCGATGTGAACTAGATTATTGACTCTAGTGCAAGAGGGAGACTGAAGGAAATATGCCCTAGAGGCAATAATAAAGTTATTATTTATTTCCTTATTTCATGATAAATGTTTATTATTCATGCTAGAATTGTATTAACCGGAAACATGATACATGTGTGAATACATAGACAAACATATAGTCACTAGTATGCCTCTACTTGACTAGCTCATTAATCTAAGATGGTTATGTTTCCTAACCATAGACATGTGTTGTCATTTGATTAATGGGATCACATCATCAGGAGATTGATATGATTGACATGACCCATTCCGTTAGCCTAGCACTTGATCGTTTAGTATATTGCTATTGCTTTCTTCATGACTTATACATGTTCCTGTAACTATGAGATTATGCAACTCCCGTTTACCGGAGGAACACTTTGGGTACTACCAAACGTCACAACGTAACTGGGTGATTATAAAGGAGTACTACAGGTGTCTCCAAAGGTACATGTTGAGTTGCCGTATTTCGAGATTAGGTTTTGTCACTCCGATTGTCGGAGAGGTATCTCTGGGCCCTCTCGGTAATGCACATCACTATTAGCCTTGCAAGCAATGTGACCAATGAGTTGGTTACGGGATGATGCATTATGTAACGAGTAAAGAGACTTGCCAGTAACGAGATTGAACAAGGTATTGGATACCGACAATCAAATCTCGGGCAAGTAACATACCGATGACAAAGGGAACAACGTATGTTGTTATGCGGTTTGACCGATAAAGATCTTCGTAGAATATGTAGGAACCAATATGGGCATCCAGGTTCCGCTATTGGTTATTGACCGAGAATAGTTCTAGGTCATGTCTACATAGTTCTCAAACCAGTAGGGTCCGCACGCTTAAGGTTTCGATGATAGTTATATTATGTGTTTATGAGTTTTGATGTACCGAAGGAGTTCGGAGTCCCGGATGAGACCGGGGACATGACGAGGAGTCTCGAAATGGTCGAGACGTCAAGATCGATATATTGGACGACTATATTCGGACTTCGGAAAGGTTCCGAGTGATTCGGGTATTTTTCGGAGTACCGGAGAGTTACGGGAATTCGCCGGGGAGTATATGGGCCTTATTGGGCCATACGGGAATAGAGGACAGAGGCCGAATTGGACAAGGGGTGCGGCCCCCTTTTCCTTCCTCCTCTTCCCCTCTTTCCCCCTTCTCCTACTCCAACAAGGAAGGAGGGAGTCCTACTCCCGGTGGGAGTAGGACTCCCCTTGGCGCGCCCCTCCTAGGCCGGCCGCCCCCTCCCCCCTTGCTCCTTTATATACGGGGGCAGGGGGGCACCTCTAGGGACAACAGAAGTTGATCTACGGATCGTTCCTTAGCCGTGTGCGGTGCCCCCCTCCACCATATTCCATCTCAGTCATATCGTCGCGGAGTTTAGGCGAAGCCCTGCGCCGGTAGAGCATCATCATCGTCACCACGCCGTCGTGCTGACGGAAATCATCCCCGAAGCTTTGCTGGATCGGAGCCCGGGGATCGTCATCGAGCTGAACGTGTGCTGAACTCGGAGGTGCCGTACGTTCGGTACTTGGATCGGTCGGATCGTGAAGACGTACGACTACGTCAACCGCGTTGTCATAACGCTTCCGCTTACGGTCTACGAGGGTACGCGGACAACACTCTCCCCTCTTGTTGCTATGCCATCACCATGATCTTGCGTGTACGTAGGTATTTTTTTTGAAATTACTACGTTCCCCAACAAGAACGAAGCAACTAGCGTAGCAATGATAGTAGTGAGATCCAGGGTAGCATAGTTCGGAGCTACGGCCTAGAAGATATGAGCAAAACAAGTCAAACATGGCATTGATGCAAAATGCATATAAACATCTAGCAAACACCTCAAAACAAGGATGCAACATGATAATATGAAACTATATGCAAAATCAAGCAAGTTTCATATACAGCACACTCAAAACGGAGCAACGACACACACACATGGAACAAGTTATATCAACAATCTGTCCAAAACAACAACTAGGCATTTTGCAAGCACCAAAACATTATGCTACAACATCTCAACATGAAAACAAAAGACATGGACATGTTGTACAGGCAAAGCATAACAAAACATGAACACTGAGCTATCTCCATAAATCACTAGAACATGCTCAAACACACATGGCAAGATTGCAAATAATAACAGTTCAGACTTTGCAGAAAATATCATCAGGTTGCAATGTTTAGAGCTATCAAACAACATGTTACAGGAACTTATCATGGCAAACAAAGGCATGGCATGAAACTACTAATTGCATAGAACAAAAGTCCCTTACTGACCATAAGCCAAAAATGATCAGAAAATATGATGGCACCCATGTAAACATAGCAAGTTCCGTAACAGATTCATACATGGCAGGAACAACAATAAGTAGGCATGTAGATGAGCTTGTACCACTCACCACAGAGCAATAAATGGCATGGCAAGGCAACCAATAGTAAGAAGGCATGTTTATGAAGCTAAGCATGGCAAGAGCAAGTTCATAGGGTGTATGTATCACTAACAACAATCATGACAACAACTGAACTTAATGTTAACAGGCTGACAGCAACATTATTGAGCAACTTTGGAGCAAGATATGAACAAGCTACAGTAAGCTATAAATGCAACCAGGGGCATGGGTGGATAGAGCATAACATGTAGAACAAAACACCCTTAGTGAACATCTCAAGATTATGCATAGAATGACTTGTAGAAGCAGGTTTACATAGCATCACGAAATAACAGATTCAGCCTAGCAAAACAACAACAACAAGTACCCTACTAAACAAGCTTGATTCACTCACCACAAGTCATTGCATGACAAGATAAGCATAGCATCAGCAAGAAGACATGCTTATGAAACAAATCAAGGCAAGAGCAAGTTCATAGCATGCGAGGGTCAACTACAACAACCTTGGCAAAATTGAATAACATGTAAACAATCTGCCAGGAAACATTTTGTAGCAAAAGTAGAGCACGAAAATGACATGCTAGACTACTCCATAATTGCAAACAGGGGCATGAATGGATAGACAATAACCATATGTTCAAAACATCCTTACTGAAGTATCTCAAAAGAAGCATGGATCTCTCTGTAGCAACATGTTTACATGGCATCAAAATAACAGCAGAACATGGACTAAAACAGCAACATTACGAAGCCTAGTTTACATGCTTGTGCTAGTCACCACATTGATCACAAAAATAAATGGTAAGCACCTCTATAAATATGGCATGACATAGATCAAAACACATGTAGACATCAACCTCATAGGATGCACACATCAAACATGGCAAAAATGACAAAAGAGCAAGTTCTGTTAACAGACAGCAGACAACATTATGAAGCACTCTTGCAACGATGATTCAGGCATCAAGATGACCTCAAATGAACATGATGCAATGGAATGAAATGAAGTACTCGTTGAGGCGAACAATTTGACATATTACACGCACGAAGAGATATGATGCGATGAACATGGCATGATAATGCAAAATATTCGGGACTTAGGCAAAATCGGGGAAGGGGAAAAAGTCAACCTCGTTCTAGATCGGGGCACGGACTTCGAAGCTCGCCGGAGACGGGCTGCGCGGTGGCCGGAGAAGACACCGGAGAGGAGGGAGACGGCCGGGGACGGGCGAATCCGGCCGGGGTCGACGCGGGGGCGCCGGATCTTGTCGGGGCGAGGACGGGGCGCCGGGGAGCTGCGGCTCCGGCGAGGCGAGCTCGGCCGGCGGGGTCGGGGCGGTTGCCCGCGGCGACGAGCAGCGCGGAAGCCGGAGGGCGCGGCGGAGAGGCGGAGGAGGCCGCGGCCGGCGGCGGAGAGCTCCGCGGCGGCGGCGGGCGCGGGCGGCGAGGCGGGCGGCGGACGGCGGTGCAGCCGGCGGCGGGCGGAGGCGCGCCGGCGGCCGGGACGAGCGGAGCGACTGGCTCGGGGGAGCGGGGCGGCGCCCTTGGCGGCGCGGCGCCGGCGGTGGAGGTCGGCGGAGCCGGGCGCGGGGTCGGGGCGGAGCGCGCCGGCCGGAGGGGCGCGGCGACGAGGCGGCGCACCGGGAGGCGACGGGGCCGGGCTGGTCTGGCCGGAGCGAGCGACGGCGCGCGGCCGGGAGGCGACGGGGCCGGGCTGGTCTGGCCGGAGCGAGCGACGGCGCGCGGCCGGGAGGCGACGGCGGGCGGCGGCCGGACGGTGGCGCGGGGCACGGGCGGAGGCGAGGCACGGGCCTCGGCGGCGGCGCTCGGGCCCGAGGCGGCCCGGGGCGGGCTCGCGATGGGCCGAGCGGGCCCGCGGTGGAGACGGCGGCGGGGAGCTGACGTGGCGGGGCGTGAGAGGCCGGGGCGGCGGCGCGTGCGATGTGGCAGGAGGTGATTGGCCGGAGTGAGGTGGCTGGGGGCGGTGGACACGTCCGGCGGCGCACGGACATATCCAGCGGGCGAGAGGGAGGCTAGGCTAGGGTTTCATCCGCGAAAATGAAAGGGGAGGGCCTATATATAGATTCTGGGAGCTAGGAGAGTCCAAATGAGGAACGGTTTTCGCCCACACGATCGTGATCGAACGACCGAGAGCATGGAGGGGAGTTTGCTGGGTTTTGGGCCACTTTGGAGGGGTTTTGGGCTGCCAACAAAAGAGGCTTTTACGGTTACCCGGTTAACCGTTGGAGTATCAAACGACCTCCAAATGGCACAAAACTTGACAGGCGGTCTACCAGTGCTATACCAAGGCCGTTTTGCAAACTTCGGGCCATTCTGAGAAAGTTTAATCACCCGCTCACAACGAGAGACAACAGGGGAACTCCTGAGGGCATAGGAGCATTGGATTGCAAAACGGACAACAGGGAAAATGCTCGGATGCATGAGACGAACACGTATGCAATGCAATGCAATGCACATGATGACAAGACAAAATGCAACACGCAAGCAAATGACATGGCAACAACGGCGAATAACTGGCCGACACCTGGCGCATTGAATCCGGGGCGTTACAACACTCCTCCACTACCAAGAGATCTCGTCCCGAGATCTTAGGACCGAGACGGAAGAGAAAAGGGAAGAGGTGAAACAAGAACTCTAGAGAAGAAACAAAGATTCGAGAACACTCGAGAATAAGAAAGAATGACGAGAATGACGAGAATCGAAAGTTCACAGAATTAGATAGACTATGAAAGCACTCCGGTTAGAATGAGATAAGAGACGAATAAGACTGAAAGGATTTAGGCAGCACTCCGGCTGACACATGGAAGGAATAGAACATTAGTTCAGAAGACGGGATGGCACTTGATGAGATAAACCACGCAATGCCTCCGGAAGAATTGAAAGAATGGAATGAAAAGAATTTAGAAGGAAGGATTGAACGGAGTTGTTGAGAAAATCAACAACGAAAAGAATAAGCTTGCTGTGGTCTTATCGGTAACATCTCAAGATCATAAGGTGATAACCTGCCACAACCGGAAATGATTGGATAGCTGAGAATAACGAAGAAATGCAAAACTCCACTTCAAAAGAATATGGAGAATTAATTACACTTCAAGATGTGAGAAGAAAAGATACTTGAACTCCACCAACAAGAGTCTTGATGAACACTTGACGAATGAATTAAATCATGAAGAACCACCATGAAGAACTCCGATGACAAAAGGATGATGAGTTAGAATGAAGGAATAAAGAATAATATTAAATCTTGCGATGATATAGATGGGGTTTCCGACGAGATGGCCGAGGAAATTTGAACTCCGGAAAAGAAAAGATGAAAACACTTGGAACTAGAATTTATTCCTCACGAACAAACTCCGAAGGAAGGGATTACTCACTTGGATGAAATAAGAATAAGATTTATGTTATGCTTATCGTCATCAAATTAAATTGATGACAAGCAATGGACTTTACATACTACTTATTCTTCTTGGCAAAAGGATTGAGAAGTGACATATCACAAACTTGAGAAGGTAATGATGGTACCACCGTTGGGATTTGAAGCGACGAATATTTGATATGATAACGAAGGAAGTGAAATCTTGAACGAACCACCGTAAGAATTCGAAAATGACTGATGAAAGAGAATGAATCACCGGGAAGAATTAGAAGAAAAAATATGTTAGAGGGGATTTAGATGCACAAGAACGAAGAGATAACGAGCTGATTAAAGAACACTTGAACGAAGCACCGGGATAAATAGAGAATGATAACTGGAATGATGGCCTTCGGTGAAACGAAAAGAAATCAACTCCTGAAATACTCCGGATGGGTGAGAAAAGGAATATCTGACAAATGGAATAATTCGAGAGGATAGCATGAAGCTAGAACCACGAAACTTCGAGAGAACAGACACGATTTAGAGGAAAGACTCTTCTTCAGTCTTCAAATGACGACGAGAAACACCACCAAAATTACTGAGATACTCCGGGAGAATGAAAAGCGAAGGGGTTGAGCCAACAATGAAAAGAATTTGAAAGTGATCTTGGAGAAGACATGTGACTGATGGGATCCATTATTACGTCACGCTTGAAACGAATTGAGAATAACTCCGGGGGAATTAGAAGAGTCAGGTAAGATCCTGGGAAAAGACATGTGGGTTAGGGCCCATTGAAGAGATAACACCGTTGGAAAGGATTGTTGAAAAGATAGATGAAGCACCGGAACAATTGAAATATTTGAATGAGGTGACAACCTCGAATTAATTGGAACACAGACGAATCTCCTGAGATGTCTTGAACTCCGGAATGATTGAATGGCGAGAGGCAAATGAGCAAGGAGAACACTTGATCCAAGGAAAAGAATACGATCAACACCGAAAAACTTGAATTGAGTCCACCAGAAAAGAGATGAAGAATGTCCACCGAGACGAGAATTCACCGGTTGAAATAATTGAGGGAAGACTAAAGAGGCTCCACACGAATGAAATAGATGGTCGAGAGAGAGTCAGACTCCGGGAAGAAAAAGGGTGGGAGGGCGGGAAAAAACAAAGGCAGCTTGGAAGGGGAAACCGACGAATATCTTGGAGAGAAAACACCGGTTGAAAGAAAGCAAAGGCTTCACATGAGTAGGATGGATACTCGATTACGGACTCCGGTTCCGAGATGAAAAAGGGGGGGTGGGTGGGAAAGAAAACAACTGAGGATTGAACTTGGAAAGATGAAGAGGCTCGAGTCAACTTGACGAGAAATGCACCGGATGAAAAGAGCTGAGAAACAACAATCGGAAAACCAACTGCGTAAACCTAAAGAAAATTGAAAGGGAAGAGGAGTGATTCAAAACACCTATGTCAAGATTCCTTACCAGCGTGACGAAGGGGCTGAGGAGTAAAAAGAATTCCTACTCTCCGATATAACTAGACTCCGAAAACAGTTTTCTTCTAGACTCAACAACAGCCAAACTACACGATCAATCAAGGGGGCTCCTAAGGTCGGTCGAGGCTCTGATACCAACTTGTCACGCCCAATATGCGACCCTATCCAAAAGGAACTCGAAGGTCCCACCAAGGATAGACCCTCATGTTGAAACGCTTTTGCAAGGTGGATATCATTACATCAACATTACATAATAGATGGGGATACATACAAAGGGCATAAAATGCCACGTGAATACAACATCACAATACATAAGAGCATCACCCGACTACGGATGAAACACAAACAAGAACTCAAATGACATCCACCCTGCTAGCCCAGGCTGCCGACCTGGAACCTATTCCCTGATCGAAGAAGCAGAAGAAGAACTCCAAAACAAGCAAACATCGCTCTCGCGTCATGATCATCGCATAACCTGTACCTGCAACTGTTGTTGTAGTAATCTGTGAGCCACGAGGACTCAGCAATCCCATCACCATGGGTATCAAGACTAGCAAAGCTTAAAGGGAAAGGAAAGGGGTAAAGTGGTGAGGTTGCAGCAGCGACTAAGCAAATATGGTGGCTAACATACGCAAATAAGAGCGAGAAGAGAGCAAGCGGAACGGTCGTGAAGCTAGCAATGATCAAGAAGTGATCCTGAACTCCTACTTACGTCAAGCATAACCCAAAAACCATGTTCACTTTCCAGACTCCACCGAGAAGAGACCATCACGGCTACACACGCGGTTGATGCGTTTTAATTTGGATCTGGTGTCAAGTTATCTACAACCGGACATTAACAAATTCCCATCTGCCTATAACCGCAGGCACGGCTTTCGAAAGTTTATACCCTGCAGGGGTGTCCCAACTTAGCCCATGATAAGCTCTCGCGATCAACGAAGGATATACCTTCTCCCAGGAAGACCCGATCAGACTCGGAATCCCGGTTTACAAGACATTTCAACAATGGTAAAACAAGACCAGCAAAGCCTCCCGCTGTGCCAACAAATCCCGATAGGAGCTGCACATATCTCGTTCTCAGGGCACGCCGGATGAGCCAGACGTCGGGTTGGCATAGACCCTGATTTTCCAGGGGGCACTGGACATCGCTCGGTTTGGACCAACACTTAGACAAGCACTGGCCCCGGGGGGGGGGGGGGGGCTAAAATAAAGATGACCCTCGAGAGGGCGACTCCCAAGGGAAAAGGTAGGTGGTGGTGAGGCAAATGGTAAAACCAATGTTGGGCCTTGCTGGAGGAGTTTTATTCAAAGCGAACTGTCAAGGGGGTCCCATAAATCATCTGACCGCGTAAGGAACGCAAAATCTAGGAACATAACACCGGTATGATGGAAACTAGGGCGGCAAGAGTGGAGCAAAACACCAGGCATAAGGCCGAGTCTTCCACCCTTTACCAAGTATATAGATGCATTAATAATAGAAGAGATATTGTGATATCCCAAACATAATCCTGTCCACCATGGAGAAATCTTCAACTTCACCTGCAACTAGCAACGCTATGAGAGGGGCTGAGCAAAAGCGGTAACATAGTCAAGCAATGGTTTGCTAGGAAGGGTGTCAAAGGTTAGAGGTTCATGACAATTTGGGAGGCTTGATGAGCAAAAGATAGGTAGCGCAGCAAAGCGATAGAACGAAGCAACTAGCATAGCAATGATAGTAGTGAGATCCAGGGTAGTGGTCATCTTGCCTGAAATCCCGCAAGGAAGAAGAACGAGTCCATGAAGAAGACGAACGGATGAAGCCGAACCAAGCGTAGACGAACGAATCCTCACGATTGCAACGAAACGGGAACAATCGAGAAGAAGCACACAACATAGTAAACACACCACACATGAACAAGGCATGATGCACAACAAGCATGATGCAAGACAAGACTACATGAAGCTACTCATGGCAAGAGATGATGCATACAAGAGCAACACATCAAAGCAAGTTTAAATGAGGCCGGAAACAACATATAACAATTCCGGTAAGTCCTCATATGCATATTTCGAAATTGGTCCATATCTAAATAAACCTTATGTTCAAGTTGTTAAACATCAAGTTAAGATGCACAAAGATGATCTACACGAGATTCTAGTCAAGTTACATATAAAGTTCATTTAGTTCGGAGCTACGGCCTAGAAGATATGAGCAAAACAAGTCAAACATGGCATTGATGCAAAATGCATACAAACATCAAGCAAACACCTCAAAACAAGGATGTAACATGATAATATGAAACTATATGCAAAATCAAACAAGTTTCATATAGAGCACACTCAAAACGGAGCAACGGTTCAACACACACACATGGAACAAGTTATATCAACAATCTGTCCAAAACAGCAACTAGGCATCTTGCAAGCACCAAAACATTATGCTACAACATCTCAACATGAAAACAAAAGACATGGACATGATGTACAGGCAAAGCATAACAAAACATGAACACTGAGCTATCTCCATAAATCACTAGAACATGCTCAAACACACATGGCAAGATTGCAAATAATAACAGTTCAGACTTTACAGAAAATAACATCAGGTTGCAATGTTTAGAGCCATCAAACAACATGTTACAGGAACTTATCATGGCAAGCAAAGGCATGGCATGAAAATACTAATTGCATAGAACAAAAGTCCCTTACTGACCATAAGCCAAAAAGGATCAGAAAATATGATGGCACCCATGTAAACATAGCAAGTTTCGTAACAGATTCATACATGGCAGGAACAACAATAAGTAGGCATGTAGATGAGCTTGTACCACTCACCACAGAGCAATAGCTGGCATGGCAAGGCAATCAACAATAAGAAGGCATGTTTATGAAGCTAAGCATGGCAAGAGCAAGTTCATAGGGTGCATGTATCACTAATAACAATCATGACAACAACTGAACTTAATGTTAATAGGCTGACAGCAACATTATTGAGCAACTTTGGAGCAAGATATGAACAAGCTACAGCAAGCTATGAATGCAAACAGGGGCATGGGTGGATAGAGCATAACATGTAGAACAAAACACCCTTAGTAAACATCTCCAGATTATGCATAGAATGACTTGTAGAAGCAGGTTTACATAGCATCACGAAATAACAGATTCAGCCTAGCAAAACAGCAACAGCAAGTACCCTACTAAACAAGCTTGATTCACTCACCACAAGTCATTGCATGACAAGATAAGCATAGCATGAGCAAGAAGACATGTTTATGAAACAAACCAAGGCAAGAACAAGTTCGTAGCATGCAAGGGTCAACTACAACAACCTTGGCAAAATTGAATAACATGTAAACAATCTGCCAGGAAACATTTTGTAGCAAAAGTAGAGCACGAAAATGGCATGCTAGACTACTCCATAATTCCAAACAGGGGCATGAATGGATAGAAAATAACCATATGTTCAAAACATCCTTACTGAAGTATCTCAAAAGAAGCATGGATCTCTCTGTAGCAACATGTTTACATGGCATCAAAATAACAGCAGAACAAGGACTAAAACAGCAACATTATGAAGCCTAGTTTACATGCTTGTGCTAGTCACCACATTGATCACAAAACTACATGGTAAGCACCTCTGTAAATATGGCATGACATAGATCAAAACACATGTAGACATCAACCTCATAGGATGCACACATCAAACATGGCAAAAATAAAAGAGCAAGTTCTGTTAACAGACAACAGACAACATTACGAAGCACTTTTGCAATGATGATTCAGGCATCACGATGACCTCAAATGAACATGATGCACGCACGAAACGGAGCTTCGGATGCAGAGATATGATGCGATGAACATGGCATGATAATGCAAAATATTCTGGACTTGGGCAAAATCGGGGAAGGGGAAAAAGTCAACCTCGTCCTAGATCGGGGCACGGACTTCGAAGCTCGCCGGAGACGGGCTGCGCGGTGGCCGGAGAAGAAGCCGGATAGGAGGGAGACGGCCGGGGTCGGGCGGATCCGACCGGGATCGACGCGGGGGCGCCGGATCTTGTCGGGGCGAGGACGGGGCGCGTCGGGGAGCTGCGGCTCCGGCAAGGCGAGCTCGGCCGGCGGGGTCGGGGCAGTTGCCCGCAGCGACGAGCAGCGCGGAAGGCGGAGGGCGCGGGCGGAGGGCGGAAGGCGGAGGCGCGCCGGCGGCGGGGACGAGCGAAGCAACCGGCTCGGGGGAGCGGGGCGGCTCCCGCGGCAGCACTGCGCCGGCGGTGGAGGTCGGTGGAGCCGGGCGCGGGGTCAGGGCAGAGCGCGCCGGCCGGAGGGGCGCGGCGACGAGGCGGCGCACCGGGAGGCGACGGGGCCGGGCTGGTCCGGCCGGAGCGAGCGACGGCGCGCGGCCGGGAGGCAGCGGTGGGCAGCGGCCGGACGGTGGCGCGGGGCATGGGCGGAGGCGAGGCACGGGCCGCGGCGGCGACGCTCGGGCCCGAGGCGGCCCGAGGCGGGCTCGCGATGGGCCGAGCGGGCCCGCGGTGGAGACGGCGGCGGGGAGCTGACGTGGCGGCGCGTGAGAGGCCGGGCGGCGGCACGGGTGATGTGGTAGGAGGCGATTGGCCGGAGTGAGGTGGCTGGGGGCGGCGGACATGTCCGGCGGCGCACGGACATGTCCGGCGGGCGAGAGGGAGGCTAGGCTCGGGTTTCATCCGCGAAAATGAAAGGGGAGGGCCTATATATAGATTCTAGGAGCTAGGAGAGTCCAAATCAGGCACGCTTTTCGCCCACAGGATCGTGATCGAACGACCGAGAGCATGGAGGGGAGTTTGCTGGGTTTTGGGACACTTTGGAGGGGGTTTTGGGCTGCAAACAAAAGAGGCTTTTACGGTTACCCGGTTAACCATTGGAGTATCAAACGACCTCCAAATGGCACGGAACTTGACAGGCGGTCTACCGGTGCTATACCAAGGCTGCTTGGCAAACCTCGGGCCATTCCGAGAAAGTTTAGTCACCCGCTCACAACGAGAGACAAAAGGGGAACGCCTGAGGGCATAGGAGCGTCAGATTGCAAAACGGACAACGGGGAAAATGCTCGGATGCATGAGATGAACACGTATGCAATGCAATGCAATGCAATTACATGATGACAAGACAAAATGCAACACTCAAGCAAATGACATGGCAACGATGGCGAATAACTGGCCGACACCTGGCGCATTGAATCCGGGGCGTTACACCTGCCAGGGAGGGTTCCGGCTTGCCATCTGTTGACTCTGCCGCTGCTGCCGCTTCTTCGTCGACCTCTCTCTGCGCGACTAGTGCGGCGCTAACCACCTGATTTGTTACCGCTAGATACAGCAGCAACAGTTCTCGTGGTTTGGGCGCAACCAGCACTCGGGTAGAGGAGAGGTACTTTTTTTAAATCTTGCAGCGCTGCCTCGGCCTTTGGGGTCCACTCCACTGGCCCCGTTTTCTTCAAGATCTTGAAAAAAGGAAGGGCACGCTCCGCGGACTTGGAGATGAATCGGCTCATGGCGGCAACGCAGCCAGTGAGCCGATGCACATCCTTGATCCGCTTAGGTGCCTCAATCTGCTCGATGGCCTTGACCTTATCTGGGTTTGCCTCGATCCCGTGATGCGACACAAAGAACCCGAGAAGCTTGCTGGACGGGACGCCGAAGACACACTTCTCAGGGTTCAACTTGAGGTTCATCTTGCGCAGATTTGCAAATGTTTCCTCCAGATCTTGCACAAGTGTTGCTTTGTCCTTGGTTTTGACCACTATGTCATCCATATAAGCTTCCATATTTCTATGTAGTTGGGGCTCAAAACCAATTTGGACCACTCTTGCAAAGGTTGACCCAGCACTCTTCAACCCGAAAGGCATCCGTAAAAAGCAATACGTACCACATGGGGTGATGAATGTTGTCTTCTCCTCATCTTCTTTTGTCATGAAGATCTGGTGGTACCCTGAGTAGGCGTCGAGGAATGATAAGAGGTGACACCCAGCCGTGGATTCGACAATCTAGTCGATGCGCGGCAACAAGAAGGGGTCCTTTGGACAAGCGTTATTGATGTCTGTGTAATCAATACACAGCCTCCACTTCCCGTTCGCCTCGCGCACCACTACCGGGTTGGCCAACCACATCGGGTGGAGCACTCCCCTTACCAAGCCTACTGCCTCTAGTTGTCTGATCTCCTCCGTGATGAACTCCGGCCTTTCCAGAGCTTGCTTCCTGACCTTCTGCTTGATGGACCGTGCATGAGGACAGACAACAAGATGGTGCTCAATCACTTCCTTGGGAATGCCGGGGATGTAGGAGGCTTGCCATGCAAACACATCGACATTTCCCTGCAGGAAAGTGACGAGCTCGCTTTCCTATTTGTTATCGAGGGTGGAGCTTATGGTAAAAGCTTCCCCCGTGCCGTCCTCCTTGACGGGCACTTTCTTGGCCTCTGGTGGTGTAGCTCTGGACTTCTTGCTCTTGCCGGTGGAGCTCTCTGGCACGTCCTCAACGGGAGCGCAACACCCCGAAGAGGTGCGCTTGCCGGAGTAGGTGCGAGGGGTCTCGCCGATCTTATTTCCTTCCGGGACTCCGGCGGCAGGAGCAGGTGCCTTGGCGGCAGCTGCTGCAACTGCTTCCCGATAGAGTTGGTCAGCGCAAATCAACACATCTCTCTTGTCGGAGGGGACGGTGATGATGTTCATCGGCTCGGGCATCTTCAGCATGTTATAGGCGTAATGTGAAGCCGCCATAAACTTGGCTAGTGCCTTGCGGCCGAGGATCTCGTTGTAGGGCAAGGGGATCTCTGCTACATCAAAGACAATCCTCTCCGTCCTATGGTTCAGATCGCCTCCGAACGTCACGGGCAGCGTGACCTTTCCCTTCGGCTGGCTCCTCCCCGGGTTAACCCCTTGGAACGTGCCCGTCTCCTCGAGGTCTCCATCAGGGATCTGCAGCCTCTTGGTCACAACAGGTGAGATCAAATTCAGACCGGCCCCGCCGTCAACCAGCATCTTCATCACCTTGAGGTTGCGGATTGTTGGTGAGACCAACAACGGCAAGCACCCAACGACAGTAGTGCGGTCAGGATGGTCCTCGGTGTCGAAGATGATGGGTGTGCTGGACCACCTCAGCGGCTTCCGTGCATCGAGCGACGGCTCCATCGCTGCGATCTCACGCGCCCACTGCTTGAGATGGTGGTGGGATGTGTGCAGTGAGGCGCCACCATCGACGCATATGGCTTTTGTGGCTTTCTGGAACTCGTGGTCGCCGGACTCATCGTCCTTGTCATGATCATCGTCTTCCTGCTTCTTGTTGCGGCCTCGGGCGGGCCTCTCCTACTGATTATCTTTGCTGTGGCGGCCTCCTTGGCCACCACGCTTCTTGCCGGATCCCTCGACACCCTCTTGGCCCTTCTCCTTGTCCCGCTGCTCATACTCGGCTTTCTGCTTCTCAGCGAGCAGCTCCACTTGTCGCAGTTCTAGAGATCGTGGCCTTTGGTGCGGTGGATCTTGCAATACTGCTTGTCAGAGCCCCCTGGCTTATTGGCAGCCGCCAAGGCCCGGTAGGCGGCACACCCGGCAACCTCCTTGCTGGGGTCACTCGCCTTGGGTTTCATGGTGGCGCCGGTATTGTCGGACCCCTCGACGGCAAGCACGGTCTTGCCCTTGCGCTTCCTGTTACGGCGCCGACCCCTCTTTGTCGGGGTGGCGGTATCATCCGTGGAGTCGGTTTCCGCACCGGCGTCTTCGCCGGGGTACTTCCTTCCCTCTTCAGCATGAGCGCACCGATCGGCCAGAACATAAAGCTCAGCCACATCCCTGACCTTGTTCATTACCAGCTCTTCGCGCATCTTACGATTGCGCACATTCTGATGAAATGCACTGATCACAGCGGCAGGATGAATGTCGGGGATGTTGTACTGCACTCGGCTGAAGCTTTGGATGTACTTGTGCAAGTTTTCTCCTTCCTTCTGGGGATGATATGCAAATCACTCGCCTGGCCATGAGCTTGGCAGCCTCCCATAAAGGCGCCAACAAACTCGTGACATAGATCCGCCCAAGAAGAAATGGAGTCCACCCGCAAGTGCATCAACCATGACATAACATTGGGCTTGAGTGCCAACGGGAAGTAATTTGCAAGCACCTTATCGTCGTGGGCCCCAGGAGCTTGCATCACGATGGTGTAGATGCTGAGGAACTCTGATTGGTGAGTCTTGCCGTTGTACTTCTCGCCAACGTCGGGCTTGAACGTGCGGTGGGAGGGCCACTGGAACTGCCGCAGCTCACGGGTGAAGGCCGGAAAACCCACCTTGTAAGGTAGGCCATCGTAGCCTCCCGGTGCTGGGTGGTCCGTAGTGGGCCCTGCCCGGCTGTCCAACTGGTGGCGCGTGTCACACCGACGCTTGATGATGGTTCGAGCGTCTTCATGAACTCGCTCCTGAAGAACTTGGCATTGGTCGCAGTGGGTTCGCGGGTCGGACGACGCTATGGAGATATCATCACGAGCGTCGTCGCGACGGACCGACACCCGCGGTGGCCGGGATGGAGGAGGGGAGTGCACCGTGGCCGCACCGCCTCCGGCCCGTCCTCCGCTGGCATGTGGTGGCTCGACGGAGCGACGGCCTACGGGTCCTGCCGGCCGCAACTCATCGTTGTTGGTGATGCTGAGGAGGCTCCGGACGGTGGCCCTCCATTCGTCAAGCTTCTCCACAGCAGGAGGAAAATCAAGGAGCAGCTGCGCGCGTGCTAGGGCTTCTGCTAGCATGGGCGGCGGCAAAAGCTGTGTGGACTGCGATGTGCCTCGACTTCTAACCGCATTAGAAGGAGACCCATCATGGCCCCGCAGCCATTCGCCACCTCCGTCAGCACCTCAGCGCGCATGCTGGCCCTCCTCATCATGTGAAGGGCGCATGGGACTCTTCCCAGGGTGGCGCCAGGGTCACCAGCAGGGCGGCGCTGCTCATCACGGACGGCCTGAGAAGAGCGCGCCGTGGGCACCGGTGTTGGCGTCTTGGAGGCCGTCACGCCGCCGTCTGGTGCCATGATGGCGCCCCTGGAGGGCCCCACGCCGCCCGTGGGGGGCCCGACTCCGTTTGGAGCCCGCGACGTGTGGCTCGTCGCCTGGGGTACGAACGACGCCGCTCACCAGGCCTAGACTGCCAGGATGATGTGATGTTCGCAGGCCGGGCCACGGGTTCTCTCCACGACTGGCCCACTACTGTTCCGCACCGGTACTGGCAATCCGGTCCTGGACGAACCGATCGTCGTGGTCGTCTTCTTCTTAGGATCCATGGCAATGAAGAACAGCTAGGTCAACTACTAGACAAGATTCTCACAGTTGCGCCCCCTACCTGGCGCGCCAGAGATGTCGGTGAGAAACGACACCTATGGGATCACAAGAATCCCTACTATGGTTGCGGGGCACGGGGTTGTGAAAAGAGCAGGATTAGTAGTTGGCACAAGGATCGTTTACCCAGGTTCGGGCCGCGAGGATGCGTAAAACCCTAGTCCTGCTTGGTGGATGTATTGAGTGTTCTTGAGCTCTTGAACTAGCTATGGGTGCAGTGTGGTTCGAAAGAGCCGAATCCTTTTCCAGTACACCATGGGCCTCCTTTTATAGGCGAAAGGGGCTGCCATAGTGGCACACAGGAGGTGGAAAGGCCTACAGTGCTGCGAGCTTATTATCGGTGTCAAAACCGGCGGATCTCGGGTAGGGGGTCCCAAACTATGCATCTAAGGCTAATGGTAACAGGAGACTGGGGACACTATGTTTACCCAGGTTCGGGCCCTCTCGATGGAGGTAATACCCTACTTCCTACTTGATTGATCTTGATGATATGAGTATTACAAGAGTTGATCTACCACGAGATCAGAGGGGCTAAACCCTAGAAGCTAGCCTATGGTATGATTGTTGTTGTCTCCTACGGACTAAACCCTCCGGTTTAAATAGACACCAGAGGGGGCTAGGGTTACACAGAGTCGGTTTACAGAGGAGGAGATCTACATCCGAATCGCCAAGCTTGCCCTCCACGCCAAGGAGAGTCCCATCCGGACATGGGACGGAGTCTTCTATCTTGTGTCTTAAGAGTCCAACAGTCCGGCCAAAGTATATAGTCCGGCTGTCCGGATACCCCCTTATCCAGGACTCCCTCAGTAGCCCCCGAACCAGGCTTCAATGACGATGAGTCCGGCGCGCAGATTGTCTTTGGCATTGCAAGGCGGGTTCTTTCTCCAAATCCGGCGCACCCGTCATAGCGAATAGTGTTCGGCTTCCCAGTAAGGTTGTACTCCTCGGCTTCTGTGCTTCAATAATGGCCACCTCCACATGTCGATTGAAGATGAGGGGCCGGGGCATTTTTGCATTCGCCACCCTAATCCCGTAGGTGAGCCGTCTATTTGAGGAGACGGGGATCTTCAGATCCAAATCACACCATCTTCCCCCAAGCAAGCATTCTGCAGAGCACGCCTAGAAGAGGCTATCCCATCATGACCGGTCGCCGCAGCCCTGCTCGCCGCTCCCCCAGCTCGAAGCCAGGGGATTGGGAAAAGTGTTCGATCCCTCACAGCCGGCAAATAGAGCTGCAAACCAAAGGGTTCCTTCCGCCCGCATACATGGTCCCCGTCCCATCCGGACTAGCTACCTATAATGGCGGGGAGCAAGCGGAGAGATTCCCTAACCCATCTCGGGAGGAGCGGGTATGCCTTGTCCCATATCTTCTAAGAGGCGTCGGGTTTCCAATCCACCCATTCCTTCGTGGGCTCCTGGAGTTCTATGGTCTCCAGTTGCATAATCTTACCCCCACCTCCATACTGCACATCGCGGGCTACGTTGCCCTCTCCGAGCTGTTCCTAGGTTGCGAAGCTCACTTCGAGCTATGGAAGAGGTTGTTTTGCCTCGTCCCCCGCAACCAGGAGGGATCTATTTATCAAGTGGGCAGAGCCGTAATATGGCGCATCCCCCAGACAAGATACCTGTCCGGTACTCCCAAGAAGGCGTCCGAAGACTGTACCTCGGAGTGGTTTTATGTTGATGACGTTCCCCTTCCGGACCCAGTCCGGACGGGCCTTCCTGAGTTTACCCATACTCCGGTAAAGAAACGCCAAAGCTGGCGCCCTGGGAGCCCCTAGGAGGAAGAAAACAGGGAAGTCTTCTATCTGATGAGCCGGATATAAACCCTGGCCAAATCAGGATTGACAATAATCAAAGTTATGTCAATATGCATAATAAGGGGAGTGCAGCCACTTCAATATAGGGGAAAACCCATGTGGCACTTCAATGGAGAAGACAATGCCCCCCGCTGCGGTCGCAAAGCTCCGAACTCCACCACATCTTTGGCGAGGATACTATCCGAATTGTACAAGGGAGAAGAAGAGGAGTTCCTCCACATTAAACCGTGGGATAGATTTTCCATGTATAACCCCCTAAGCTAGGTAAGTTGTCACCTTTTACTCAACTCTATTCGTTCTTACCTTCTTTGCCACAATTATTTACCTTGCTGTTTCAAAACAGGAACTAAGGAAGGTCGTGAAAGAGTTCAACAGCCCCTCTCCGCAGCCAGAGGACCTCGGTCGAGCTCTCGACCCCGGATTTGAAGAAGATCCGGACATATCCGTGGAATTCGTCGACGAGACATTCTATCAGGCAAGCAGTGGCGGGTCTTTAGTGGCCATCATCACGGATTATCCCAGACTGCTTCCCGTGTCGCATGTAAGTAATGTCGGGGTTCCAACCTTCCGAAAGGATTCCTTCGCTTTGCCGTACCTTATAATCACATGTCGTACTTTTATAGAAACGGCGGTCGGGACGCCGTGCAGAACCCGCGGGGGCCTCTCAGCAAGAGGCGCCTAGACAAGGTAGGTTTAAAAGGAAGGCGGTTAGGAGCGGCACACAAGCACAGAGGTATTCATTGAACTTGCCCCATGGTCTATTTGGTCTATTTGTCGAGGTGTGACGCCTTTAATTATGTCCTGTCAGGAAGCGCTAGACTATGTCCGGGGACCCTACCGGCCACGCCTCCAGCAGCCGGATTCCTGGACCGGATTCACAGGCGGAGGTTGATGTGGGGACAGTGCCAAACTATCCTCCTGCGGAGGATATGGATATGCTTTCCGTCACAAATTCAGAAGTGGAAAGCGCCATGAATCACCGGCGCCGACGGGCCGTACTCCGCGGTAGTATTTTTTCCGAAGAGGCGTTCAATGCCTTCAATTCCGGACACGCCTATATCCGCGCTGCTCAAGATGGACTTGCCAGAGCAACGAACTAGTATGTGAAGGATATACGAGTAAAAGAATTTAATAAGTATGTGTAGTAGTAGCCCCTGAGACTTGAAACAGTTGGCACAACTGATTTAAGGATCATTAAATGCATAGGTTCTTGTAGATAAGAATACCCAGTTGTCTCAAGAGCTGGAGGAGTGTAAGGCCCAGCTGAAGGCTAATGTAGCCAAACAAGAGGGATCCAAAAGGATTTCTTCTGGTAACAATTTCCTTCTACCAGTTTGCATGTTCGGCATGGTTTATAAATCTGACGAAATATTCGGTAGACAATCCCGAAGGAAATCCGGAGACTGTGGGAGATAATGAGCTGCATCTGCGAAGTCAGCTAAAGGCGGGCAAACGTGTGCTGATGCAGTCTATTCAGAGAGGAATAAGCTGCAAGATGCTAATCTCCAACTGAGCATCGAATTGAAAGATGTTCGGGCTCAGCTTGCGGACTCCGTGAAGGAGAACCGGAGGCTTCAACGTGGCATTTATAGTAAGTGCTTGAACAAACTGTGGTATTGTTCGGCGAGGAGGCGTATTTACACAGCTATGTCTGCAGGTACGTTGACGGGACACCCTGAAGAGGAGATGCCCGGTTCTGCAGGTGATATGCTACAAGATCTTTTACAACTGCCCGGTGCTTGGCAAGTGATACAGGGTATTGCCCAGGCTTTATGGCCGTCCGCTTCCATGCCTGGGGGCATGAGCGAACTTGTGGAGATGCTCAAAGGAGCACGACGGTGCTTCCGATTATGGAAGGTATAAGCTTGCCGACAAGGTGAGAGAGAAGCTTGGGACATGGTGAAGACGCGATACACCAAGGCTGACCCGAACCATATGGCCGAAGTTGGACCGGCTGGGCCAGATGGACAAGAGATACCCGTTAGTTTGGTGTATGATCAAGTAGCATTAGCTGCAAAGTATTCCCAGCAGGATTGTAGGTTAGACAGCTTGTTGGATGGTATAGAGGAAGAGTACGGCCAGTCGATATGATTATGTAATTTGAACGGGCTCGTGTACTCCCTAGGCGGATTGAAAATCATTTGCCATGGCGGACCTTTTCGCTTCAGCCCCCGGATACGACAGTCCGGGGTGTATCCGAATACCCACACAGTTATGAAAAACCGGGGTATGCGTGGAAACCAGGCGTAGGGGTCATAAGTGCTTGAGGAGACAAGTACCCAACTAGTTATGTTATATTACATGGATAGTAAGAAACATCTTCTAGAGAGAATAGTTCCGTTAGGGGTTCCTTTCTCTGGGTACGCATGCATCGATGTGCATGTCCGAACTGCGAACAGAAGCGCAGGAAACAAAACATCCGGGTATTTTCGTTGTTATGAACGAGAACATCTTTTGTTCACCGACCGAATATTCCCTTAAGAACGCTAGCTTTCGGCTTCACTCAGTCTGAGGTACACATCCGGCTCAACTGGCAGTAACAATCGCAGAGGTGCTCCCCTTATGCCCTAGCCGAACTAATGGGAACGTAGGGCATAAATACAAGAGCAAGGCAACCCAGCATGGCCAAAACTTAAGTCATATCGATGCATATAATGGTGAAGAAAAGGCACATATGGAAAGAAAAATGCATATGTGGTTGGCAAGAAGCCATTAAAAGTGGTTATATTTAGCTTCTGAATAGGTAGCCCCCAGGTATAGTGTGCACGCATAATGCGGCCGGAGAGCTCAGGGCGTCCGTACAGTTTTAATGCTGTAAAAAAGGAAAAAAGGGAGAGAAAGGAGGAAAGGGAACATAATTGAAGAAGCAGAGTGAAGGAGACGAACACTGGGTTCGGTGCTAGGCGTAGAATCTCCAGAGTCTGGCCGCGTTCCATGGCTTCGGCTCGAGTCTGTTATCAGATGCGCTGCACAGACGGTACGCTCCTCCAGTGAGAACTTTATCAATGATGAAGGGACCCTCCCACTTGGGTTTGAGCTTGTCCTTCTTCTTCTCAGGTAGACGTAGAACGAGTTCGCCAATGTTATAAGTTTTGGCCCGTACTTCTCTGCTTTGATACCTTCGAGCCTGTTGCTCATAGAATGCGGAACGGGCTTTAGCGACATCACGCTCCTCCTCCAAAGCATCTAAGTTATCCTGCCGGTCTAGCTCGGCTTCCTTCTCTTCATACATGTGCACGCGAGGTGAGTCATGAATTGTGTCGCAGGGCAGCACTGCTTCTGCGTCGTACACCATAAAAAATGGTGTGTATCTGGTGGTGCGATTCAGTGTGGTCTGCAGCCCCCAGAGTATGGAGTCGAGTTCCTCGACCCAATGCGTGTCTGATTCCTTCAGGATCGCACTAGTCTGGGTTTGATGCCACTCATAATAAGACCATTTGCACGTTCGACTTGACCGTTTGTTTGGGGGTGATATACAGAGGCATAGTCTATCACTGGTGTACAACCTCCAATATGAAGTCTATCACTGGTCCAGATTCGGTCGTTTTAACTGGTTTGGCTTCTATCCATTTGGTGAACTTGTCCACCATGACCACTAAATATTTTTTCTTATGGCTTCCCCCTTTAAGGGGTCCCACCATATCCAGCCCCCAGACCGCGAAGGGCCAAGTTATGGGGATCGTTTGGAGAGCGGTAGGGGGCATATGGCTCTGATTGGCAAATAGTTGACAACCAACACAATGTTGGACAAGGTCCTGTGCGTCCGCCTGGGCTATCGGCCAGTAGAATCCGGTCCGAAAAGCCTTGCTCACGAGAGCTCGGGCTGCCGCGTGGTGCCTGCCTAGTCTAGAATGGATTTCGGCTAAGAGCTGCCACCCTTCCTCTTCGGAGATGCATCGTTGGAGCACTCCGGTGGGGCCCTTCTTGTGGAGTTATCCTTCATGGACTTTGTAGGCTTTAGAGCGTCGCACAATACAAGGTGCCTCATTTTGGTCCTCGAGGAGCTCTTGCCTATTAAGGTAGGCCAAGAATGGCTCGGTCCACGAGGCGATGATAGCCATTATTTCATGGGCCGAAGATGTTACCTCGGTGGCAGAGCCTCCGATTACGTCAGAAGGTTCAGAATTTGAGGTTGTGTTCGACCAGCCTGCGTGGGATGCCCGGCATGTCTGAACGATGCCAGGCAAAAATATCCCAATTTTCACGTAGGAAGTCTCGCAGTGCGGCGTCTATTGTGGGGTTCAGCCGTGTCCCGATGGAAGCTGTCTTCGAAGGGTCCGTTGGGTGGACCTGGAATTTGACTATCTCGTCCGCTGGTTTGAAGGAGGTGGATAGGTCGCTTTTCAAGTATCACACCGTCTCTGTCCACTGTTGCTCGCAGTGTTGTCAGTTCTTCGGCCACGAGGGATTCTGATAATGCCTCCAGGGCAAGGGCGGCGGTTTTATTTTCGGCGCGGAGTGCGACGTCTGGTTCGCTAGCCAGAGTGATGATTCCATTGGGCCCGGGCATTTTGAGCTTCATGTACCCGTAATGGGGTGTAGCCTGAAAACTCGTGAATGCGTCCCGCCCTAAGAGGGCGTGGTGTCCGCTATTGAATGGGGCCACTTGGAATGTAATTTCTTCGGACCTGTAATTCTTCGGCGTGCCGAATACCACATCCAGTGTGATTTTTCCCGCGCATTGTGCCTCCCGACTAGGGATGATTCCCCTGAAGGTCATGCTGCTTCGTTCAATGCGGCTCTTGTCACTTTCCATCTTGTTAAGGGTTTCCTCATAGATGAGGTTTAGTCCGCTTCCGCCGTCCATGAGCACTTTAGTGAGCATGAAGCCATCCACAATTGGGCTAAGGACCAAAGCAGTTGGTGCTCGGACTGTTCGAAATTGAGGTTCGTCACTGGCATTGTAAGTTATAGCCGTGTCGTTCGATGGGTTTATTGTTGCCACGTGGCAAACTTCTGCGAGGCTGCGCTGAGCTCGCTTGCGCCTATTATTTGAGACGAAAGTCTCGAAGACTGTAAATACCGTATTGTTGTCTCCGGCGGGATGTTTCTCTGCTGTATGTTTTATGAGGAGATCCTCGCCGCTCTTTGCTACCTGCCGGAGTATCCAACATACTCTAAGGCTATGCGTTGGCATAGTATCCGGTGTGCTGTGAATCTTGCACGGCTCGTTTAGCCACTATTCCAATACGGTTCGGCGCCTTGCGGCGGGCTTTATCCTTTTGGTACTTGAATCGGGTGACTTACGAGAGTTTACCCTTTTAGTTCAGACAGAGGATTTGGCTTGAGCCGGATTGTCCGAAAAACTTGTTTGGGTTTTCCAGGCGCTTTCCATCACGCAATATTTTTGCACTATGGCCGCTAAGTCAGCGAAGTGTACTATGTCACTGCGACTTATAGCATTGAGAATCCCTTGGTTACTGCAATTTTTGCAAAAGAGGGAGATTGCGTCTGCCTCGCGACAGTCCTTGACCCTGTTTATCACAAGGAGGAATCTGGCCCAGTAATGATGTACTGTTTCTTGGGGCTCTTGTCTGATATGGTAAAGATTGGATAAATCTGGGTGGGTGGGCGGATTTGAATCCGAATCCTGACCCGATCTGGGATCCAGGGGAAAAGAAGCTTCCGAGCTTAACGGCTCGGGTTCTGGGGCGTTACCCGATTTCTTCGGCCCGCCCCCCACTCTCAGTCTGGGACCGGGTCATGTCTTCCCGTGAGCGGGTGTCCGGCTCGGAGAGCTCAGAGATCCGGACATAGTTCGTCCTCAAAGTGGAGGGAGAATTAGGATGATGCTCTTCCACTACCGCTATCTCATGGGTGACCGGTGGAGAGCGAATCTCCCTTTGATCAGGTTTAAGCCCGATCCGGTCATAGTCCGTAGCGACGCCCAGGGCGGCGATGCGATCCAAGAGCTCATTGAGGGAGAAGAGCTCCATTGGGTCCATCTGTTCGGTAAATTCTGAATCAACGTGGAGGCTATTTTTAATGACCTGAGAAGTCATCATCGGTGCAATAGTCGATCGGGCGGTCATAACAAAGCTGCCCAGCCGGAGAGTTTGGCCTAAAGCCAGGGCTCCCCTGGAGGTGATGTTGTCTTTGACAATGAGACGAGCCATCAGGCCTTATCGCGACCAATGTCGGTGTCAAAACTGGCGGATCTTGGGTAGGGGGTCCCGAACTGTGCGTCTAAGGCTAATGGTAACAGGAGACTGGGGACATGATGTTTACCCAGGTTCGGGCCCTCTCGATGGAGGTAATACCCTACTTCCTGCTTGATTGATCTTGATGATATGAGTATTACAAGAGTTGATCTACCATGAGATCAGAGAGGCTAAACCCTAGAAGCTAGCCTATGGTATGATTGTTGTTGTCTCCTACGGACTAAACCCTCTAGTTTATATAGACACTGGAGGGGGCTAGGGTTACACAGAGTCGGTTTATAGAGGAGGAGATCTACATCCGAATCACCAAGCTTGCCCTCCACGCCAAGGAGAGTCCCATCCGGACATGGGATGGAATCTTCTATCTTGTATCTTCATAGTCCAACAGTCCGGCCAAAGTATATAGTCCGGCTGTCCGAATACCCCCTTATCTAGGACTCCCTCACTTATCGCTCATTATTATAGGACAAGACACATTTAATGCATGGCTTAGGTGTCCCTTCACTTTATCGGGGATGAGGGCGAGGCCCGTCCCGTCTGTCGCTGCTCCTCCTCGCTTCGACATGAGCCCTGGGCAGCGATGCATGCGGTGCCATGTAGGCAGGCAAGCAGCTGAGGTGGTGCGGTGGTGGAGCCTCCACGAAGATCTGGATGCCGCCACGCAGGTGCGTGCTGAGTTGGCCTGGAAGCTGCATGTTGCCACGCAGGTGCCTGCCCAGCTGGTTGGGCTGGCAGGTGCGTGTGAACAGCGGTGGGGATCTGGTTGGTGCGGGCCTAACAGTGGCCCTGCTATGGCCTCCGGCAAGGGTCTTGTCGGGTGGCCCGACAAGGGTCTTGCCAAGTGGCCCGGCAAGGGTCTTGCCGAGTGGCCCGACAAGGGTCTTGTCATGGCGCGCTGGCATCCCCGGCAAGGATCTTGCTGGGGGTCTTGTGGGTTTCTTTGGCAAGGATCTCGATGAGGATTGTTGCCTCTCAATCCCCATCTGATCTTGAATATTCTGTCTTCTCAAAGATCTGCATGCCACCTTGGAGGTGCCTCCCGAGCCCAAGTCCAACGTGGTTGTTGGCGTTGGAGACCGTGGGCTCGAGGGTGGCTCGCTCCGCTGGTGTGGGCGAGCTGCCCCGGCAAGGGGCTTGCCGGGGCTGCTGAGGCTGCCCTGGCAAGGGTCTTGCCGAGGAAACCTGCTTCGTCCATCCGATCTCTGTGGCCTTGGTCCTCGATGTTGCTTTGTTTTGTCTCATGCCTTTGGCTTCTCTCCGGCTTCCCTCCTTTTCCCTGCTATGTGCGGCCATGGCGCGTGGCTCCGACTACCCGTGCACAAGTAAAGGGGTCAAAAGGAGAACCCCTACTTTTGTACACCGACAGTGTTGAGCATAAATATGATTAGATCATGTTTATTGCGATACGATTATTCATCTAAGGCAGAGAATAAATTGTTATTCTGTTTACATGAATAAAACTTTCTATGGTCATACACCCAGTGTTGATGGTTTATCGAATCTTGGTCATGGTGATATACATATTCATAAAATTGATGCCAAAAGATGCAAAGTTGATAATGATAGTGCACCATATTTGTGGCACTGCCGTTTGGGTCATATCGGTGTAAAATGCATGAAGAAACTCCATAAAGATGGACTTTTGGAATCACTTGATTATGAATCATTTGATGCTTGCGAACCGTGCCTTTTGGGCAAGATGACTAAAACTCCATTCTTCGGAACAATGGAATGAGCTACCGACTTGTTGGAAATAATACATATCGATGTATGCGGTCCAATGAGTGTTGATGCTCGTGGCGAGTATCGTTATTTTCTGACCTTCACAGATGATTTGAGCAGATATGGGTATATCTACACTACAAAAAAAATACACTTCCGTGATGATACGTGCTTGTCACAGTAGGTCGCGTTTTTTGTCATGCATGTACATCCATGCCAAATTTATGACAGAATCAAGATAGTCATAACTGTGCTGTCATAGAAGTGTTCCACGACATTACCAAAATTATCATCACGGAAGTGTCCACTTCCATGACGATAAATCGCGCGTCACAGAAGTGCTTTCGTCAAGGGTGACTGACACATGGCATCCACCGTAACGGAACACCGTTAAGCTATCGAGTCGGGTTTTGGATCCGATAACCCGTTAACAGCCCCGACCAATGGGAAATTTCCACGTGTAAAATTCTTATTGGCCGGACGAAACATGTGTCAGCTCGTCAGTGGGTCAAATAGGCGCCTATGATATGTCGACACGTGCCACGATCCACCACTTGCCCATTTAGCTTACAAAGCCGGCCCATTTGACTTGGTCAAAAGTTAACGGGCTGGCCCACGAAAAGCCTGTTAACGGTCTCTTCGCAAATAGCCCATTTTACGGCCCGTTAGGCACTAAAGGAAATCGGCCCAACAACGTCATGTGGGCCGTCGAATATAGCACCAGCCCATTTCACTTTCGGCCCATGTATGGCCCACGACGTCTTTCGGCCCATATGAGGCCTTCATACCTTTCGGCCCTTTACAGGCCCACGGTGACTCTAGCCCATAATAAACAGTAATATTCTTTGTACCCGTTAACGACCCGTGATTTACATGGGCTGTTTCCAGCCCGTGTTAGCCTTCGGCCTATTGACGGCCCATACGTTCTTGGGCTCCTTTTCGGCCCTCGATTACTTCCGGCCTGTTACTGGCCTGCTCCCCTAATGGGCCAAATTGGGCGCATGGGAAGAGTCGGCCCACTACTGGCATGTTCCACTAATGGGCCAAATTCGGCCCATGGCAAGAGTCGGCCTATTACTGGCCTGTTACCCTAATGGGCAAAATTTGGCCCATGGCAAGATTCAGCCCGTTTCTGGCCAGCCCGTCCTATATTCTGGCCCATTAACGACCCATTATGCCTGTGACAGAATTAAGCTTTTGCACACCTACGGCCTGTTAACGGCCCGTTACCGTGCTGGCCGATACCAATTACGCCCGATTATGACCCATGTAGACCCATTTATCCGACGGCCCAAGGTCCACCGATTACAGGCCCATTTATCGATGGCCCGTAGGAGACCCATGGATCCTACGGCCTGTATATGGCCCATGGGTAGTTGCAGCCACTAGCAAACCAGGGAAAAAGAAGACTAGGAAATAAATAAGGCCGAAACTAACGCTAGGCTATTAAGGCGATTGCACAGATTACATCCACTCGGCATCAAAGATCGCCACCAGTGCAAATATAGGGAAAACCCTACACTATACAAAAATGGCTTGCTATTTTCTTCAGCCGGTGGTTGCACGTTAAGAATAAATTTTGTATCACAACAAAACAAATTACAACTATATAACAAAAGGAAGGTTGGCATAAAACTTAACAGTCTAGCAGATAAATGCACCACCAGAAGTTCAGAAGCTCGGTTCATTTGACCTGACTGTTACGTTTTCATGTTATATTGTCCGATGGAGCACCATAACCCTCGCCTTCATTTCCCCTAGGCTATTAAACCATGCATATCTTGACGACATTGAGCAATGTTTCTCCTTGTTTCACAAAGGGCCTCTGTTAGGGAATGGACTTGTGTCTGGAGCATAGATACAACATTGCTTTGAGCTTGCATATCTTGATCATGAGGCAGTTTGGACGATATTGCCTTAACAACCAACCCAGTATTGTGCAGGAATGTGCTTTTGGCACTGTTAGTGGACAGGTACTGACCCACTGCAGGAAGAGCTGACATTGCGGTTATAGTTGCCTCACCACCTTCAGAAGGTGGCGGTTCCACCATTTTTTCCATAGCTCACTAAAAAGTTGAGGTTTTACATTAGTAGTACATGAACAGAAGATATTAAGGAGGCAGCAAAACCAAACAAAATAGCTTTGGTCTATATACATAACTTATTCTGGTGAACCCATGTAAAATATTAGTTGTATTTTATTGCAAAGTACATAATAAAACCAGGTTCCAAACATATGACCATGTACCATCGCTAATGTATTGTCTATTTCTTCACATTGTATTGAGGGCTAAGGATAAAGAGACGAAGTTTATAATACGGTAAGCATAGTATGACATCATTCATATCACAAAACAACTGAGAACAGACAAACATACAATTGTAACATTGTGTGGGCAAGTCCAGCACGGAACTAGATTACGGGTCAAGATCAAAGGAATATCACTCCTCCCTTTTAAACCTTGTAAGGTGCAATGATGCGCTAAGACAATTGTGTATAAAATTGAAAATAGTAATAGACATTGGCTGCAAACCATGCAGTTCAAGGCACAAGTCAGAGTAAGTAGTAGTTAAAAGGCATGAGGATTAAGGACTTACAACAGCGGCTTTGACTGGTGTAGTCATGCCCTTCTTCTTGCTGGTGTGACAGTACTTGAAGATTTCTACAGCATTTGGTTCAGGTACTTTTTGGTCCTCGCGGGTTTTCCTCTGCATTTCGAACAAGTCAATATAGATATGATAATATGGTACAGTGAAAAGAGTGAAACAACAGCTAAATACAAGAGCCTCGTTGTGTGCAATATAGCTACGAGATCCTGTCGTCTTTTGGAATTTCACTTTAGTACGGTTGGCCTTGTTCTTTGAACAGTTCACCTACAAGAAGATAGATTTGTGTGGCACATACGTCAATAGGACTTCAACATGTGATCTGATCACATATATATATAATGTACCTGATACTTCGGATCAGACAAGTGTTTAACAAGGCCCCTCCAGTCTTCATCCGATATATTTTCCACTTGAGATGTTTGGGAAAGTTCACTGTTAGCCTTCCCTTCAAAGTGAGTTTTCCTCAAGTTATACCGATACTGTCGCAGAGCAGACTTGAAAACATGAGTGCAAGCTTGTCTGGTTGCATCATCTTGGCTATCCAACTTGAACCTCATTTGTTGAAAATTATGGGAGTCTCATTATCAACAACCTAGAAAGTATGGGACAGAGCAAGATGATATTACTAGTTTCCATACATAACCATACTTACAGATAAATGGTCGAGGAGGGTGTTGAACTGGGTTTCATCTTTGTCATTCCTGTACTGAATCCATGTTGGGAGGATACGTACATGACACCTAATGGCAACCGCGGCCTCTGATACTAACTTGGCTGACTCTGTAGCATCACGTGGCCTTTTTAAACCTGCCTCAAAATAGATCTCCATTCTTCCTCCTCTAGAATTAGTTAACCTATTGAGCATTATCCCTGATGTCGTGGAATTTTCACGTCAGATGTCCTCGTGAAAGGACTTAGTTGTGGAGCCATCGCAACTACGAAGCTTGAAGGGGTTAAACGGGACAAAGGACACGAGAGGGTTTATACTAGTTCGGCCCCTTATGGTGAAGGTAAGGCCTACGTCTAGTTGGGTTGGTATTGATGTTTCGATGACCAGGGAGCGAGATACGCTATGCCTGGTTCTCGATGAGTTGTTTCTTGCCCTAAGCCGCCAGCGGGTCGTCCCCTTATATACACGGGTCGACGCCCTGCGGCTTACAGAGTCCCGGCCGGCTCATAAACAATGTCTGGCTCGGTGACTAGTTAAGTCGACCTTATGATACAAGTAATATTATTACAGCTGGTTACTACAACGGGCCTTAAGTCGCCTGCGGGCCTTAAGCTCTCTATGAACCGCCATCTTCATACTTTGTCTTGGGCTTCTCTCTGGTAAGTCCTGTTTGCGTAACCCGGCCCCTCCTGGGCGGCTTACACAAATAGTTATATCCCCAACATTAGGCCCCGGATTGATTTGAACCGGTTCATGCCAATCTTAAAATACCTTATAAACCGCCCTGCAGTCTTTTATCTTGCGCGAAGGAGTTTAACCCGCCGTGACGTCATCACTTAACTCCGGGTTAAATCTCTGTGACGTCATCGTCATTAAAGCTTTATTTTTTATGCCGTCACATCTTCAACGGATCTTTGTCTTTACTGACCATCCCGAGAATCGAGGCGCCAGAGCCACTGGATAATGAATGTTATCTCTTTGTTTTTTGCGCCCACCCGGTCAGTCTTCCTTTATAAATAGCACGAGCTAGGTCTTCCCCAGTCGTCTTCTTCCTCTTGCCTCCTCCCGTGCTCTGCCCCTGCCACCGTCGACCCCCTCGTTGTCACCGACTCAGGCCGCTGCATCGACCTGACTCCGACCAGAGATCGACAGCGAACTTCCGTGGTGCATACGCATCTGTAAGCTCTTCTCATTTCCTTTCTCAGATCTGCGTTAGGTTCTTTCCGAGTTCGTCGGTGTTCATCACTGCCTGACGCAAACCTTCTCTAGTTCATTCCTCCAACGCCCTCTTTAGACCGTAAAAACTACATAGAACTGCTGCGGCGCTTTACTTGTATTGATCTTGCGCAGGAATAGATCTCATTTCCCTTGCGTAGAACCCCTTTTCGAGTATATGAGCTTCTCTACTTTGTTTTTAGGTCTAGAAAAATTTCTTTCCAGGGCAATATTTTGATCCAGAGTAATAACTATCCTCTGTGAAACTTGTCTTCATCACCCGGAAAACCTCCTCTGGAAAATGTCCTGAAATACAACTGTCGAGGTCTCCGGCTTAAATAGATGATACAGAACCTTGACTGCTCCTCATGACCCGGAATTTTTTTGAATTGCACTTGATACTTGTAGCGGCTTAAATATTGTTGCACAGTCATCCTTATATCATTAGGCCCCTCATTTAGCCGCCACTGTAATCAAGATTTTACTCCCAGGTTAAAATTGAACCGGATCTTCTTGTTTTCCATAGGCCAATTGTTGTGATGGCTCCTAAGGCTACCAAGGCCCCTGTAACTTGCAATTGGGTTCCATCCACAGTGACCAATAGCAAACTAGCTGAGTTTGTAAAGTCTGGGCATCTCCCCAAAAAGGACGTCATATCGTACCGTGCCCCTGACCCGTCTGAAGAAAAGCATCACCCCAAAGCAGGGGAAGTAATAATTTTTACGGATCATATGAGCCGTGGATTTGCTCCTCCCGGCTCAAAATTCTTCAGAGAGGTTTTAAATTTCTTTGACCTTAGACCTCAAGACATCGGACCCAATTCTATGTCAAATATTTGGAACTTTCAAGTCTTCTGCAAGGTGTACCTAGGAGAGGAGCCAAGTCTGCTTTTTTTCAGGGAACTTTTTTATATGAACCGGCAAAATGAACATGCCAACGGGCCCAGCCTTGAGCTTGGTGGCATCTCAATCCAGCGACGGAGAGACTGTCTTTTCCCTTATGCTGAGCTACCGAGTCACCCCAAATCTTGGAACCAGACATGGTTCTACTGTCAGGACACTTCTTCGGCTGATGAAAAACCTCTGCCCGACTTTCACTCCCTGCGCCTTGAATCTACTCATCCACTACCGAACAAGCTGACAACCCTTGAACGCATGCCTCTTAACTCCACCATCAAGAAGATTAAAGCTCTATTGGGAAATGGTTTAAACGGCATCGATCTGGTCCGGGTCTGGGTCACTTGGCGTATACTTCCATTAAGCCGCCGTCCCGACTTAATGTGTACTTATACTGGAGAAAAGACTGATCGGCAACGCCATAGCCCTGACGACTTACCAGATGACGTGGTGGATGCTACAACCCAGTCACTGCTGAAGGAGGGCACTATGACGAGCAACGCCTTCAGTTTACTTCCATTTTGCAAGAATAACCCGGCCCCTGCGGTAAGTTATCAATCATAACAAATGTTTACAGATATATGATACCTTTCTTGATACTCATGATTCTTTAATTTTTTTCCACAGGCTGGTGATGACTTTTGGAAAGCCAAATGTGACCATGAATCTGCCAAACAAGCCAGAACGACCAAGAAAGCTGAAAGGAAAGCCGCCAAGGTAGGAACCTCGAAGAAAAAGAAACCCAGCGCCTCCGACTTACTCAGATTGGAGGATAGCTCTTCGGATGAGGAAGAGGTAATCTTTAAATTTTCTTAAGTCCCTTGTTATCACCTGTCTGACATTTTATCCTTTCAGGAGGATACGGGGAACAGTCGAGCAGCTAATGAAGAGGTAACTATAATCTCCTCCGACTCAGAGCCTTTGCCAAAGCGAAAGACCCGAAGGGTGACCCGGAAAGTAAGATTTTCACATGCACTTGCTTATCAAGATCCTCAATTTATTTTGAAGCAACAACAGCTTGAGAACCGGAGGCAGACCCAGAACAACAAGGATGCAGAACTCTCCTCCGGCTTACCTGATGTAACCAGGAAACGTCGGACTGAGGTTATCTCCGATTTACGCTCTGTCTTACCTTTAGAGGCTTAATTCGTCAACCTCTCAATTCATCTGACTCCAATTATCAGGATACCTCTCCTTCTTCTGGTGAATCCATGCAGTCAAATATGCCGACTTTCAAAACTGCTCCCGGGTAATGTAAACTTATGCACTTTTTACCTTACCCGTGCCTGCATATTCATCCTTCTGCTTTTGTTAACAGTATGCAAGTGAAGCCCAGCAAGCGGCAAAGAAGAATAAGCCATCCGAAGAACCGGTCGTGGCTGAACCGGTGATTAATGCGTCTGCTCCAGACAGCGCTACCCATCAGCCGCCGCCTGACCCAGCTTCTGATATTCCAGTACCAACCTCTGATCCACCGACCGAAGATATTCTCCACACAAGTGACCCAGAGACTCCTAGGCCGATGAAGAGAAATGACCCAGAAGTTGAGATTGTGAAGTCCCAATTTGTTGAACCAGGGCGGCCTACAGTCCTTGCCAAATGCACTGCCAAGGAAGAGTTTGCCCAACGCCGAAAAGCCAAGCAGGACATTACGGATTATACTCACCTAAGCATTGGTGATATAGTCTCAGGCTATCTGAATCAAGTGCATAATAGCCATGACCTGGAAGTTGACATGGTGAAACAAACACAGCATAAATCTGAGGTATAAACTTATACTTTTATCTGAGCCTTATATATACTGTACCAGCCCCCAAGTCTATTGCTTATGAACAAATACGCTGTAGACTTAGAAATCTGCTTTTACTTGTTAACTTATCCGGCTTAAAAAGAATTTATTTAACCCGGTATAACATAAGGCCTTTAAATTTGCAATACACATTAGTCCCCAAGTGTCAAGTATCCTTACTTGTAAGGTGCTTGAGACTTAATATGTTTGACCCGGCAGGATAAAGTTAAAATTTCTTCAGCATACATTAGCCCCCAAGTGCCAAGTATCTTTACTTGTAAAGTGCTTGGGACTTGAATGTTTACCTTACTAGAATCCTTACCATAACCCGGTGTCAATGCAGGCTGCCATAAGTCAATTTGAATCAGAGCTCGCTGCCCTGAAGAGTCGTCTGGAAACTCAAGAGCTTGAGACGCAAAAAGCTAACTCCAAATTTGAATTTAGTGTCTCTGAAAATGAGAAACTAAAGAAGAATTTTGAGTCGGAAAAGAAAATTTGGGCTGATGAAAAGGCTTCCCTGGTGACCCGGGCCGAAACAGCCGAAGCATCTCTTGCAGAAGCAACAACCGAGCTGTCCAACTTAAAACAACAAATATCCCAAATGGTCTCAGCCATCTTTGGTAAGTTATTGTGACACATTTTAACATGGCAACCGTACAATGACTATTGTAATAATTACTTCCGGCTTACCGTTATGCTTGTGCACATACAGGCTCCAGGAGTGTCAATCTGAAGCAAAACACGCTGATCAAGCTTAAAGCAGTTTACACGTTAGTGGAACAGCTATACTCCGGGACACAGCGTGCCCCGGCCGTTGTAGCTTTATCAACTCCACACCCCCGCCATTTGCAAGATGTTTTGAAGAGCCTTGCCTTTCTACCTCAGCGGATCCAAGACTTAAGGCATTCATCTTCAAGAGCCGGGGCCGTAGCCGCATTGAGCCGGGCAAAAGCATGGCTCCCAGAACTAGACCCGGCAGACCTTGCTCTTGGATATCCGAGTCTAAAGGAAGATGGCAATGCCTTTGATGATCATGACTTCCACGCCTGTGTTAAAGCCATACGTCCGGTGGCCACCCTTATTGGAAACGATACTGACCTCAGCAAGTATGCGTCGGCTTATGACAGTAACAACCGGAAAATCCCAAATGCTCCATATGATCAAATCAGCTTGATCCCTCCAATTCGTAAGCATACTTTTGCCCCTGAAGTGGACCCGGCCGGTTTAATAGATGATGAAGCTGAATTTGAAGCTTTGAGCGCATTGATTGGGCTTCATCAACTTTCCAGGAAACAACAGCCGACGGAGAAGCGGAGAAGGGTAACCCGGAGCCTTCAAGCCCGCCGAAGGAGTGAATCACCAGGTGTTTGGCCAAAATACAATGCTTCATCTATTCAGACTCGAGGAGTCATGTAATAGGGTAGAAATAACTTCTTAATGCTCATCATGCCTTCGTGCATGCTCTTATCACTTAACGCTTTTCGTAAGCCGCCATGGCTGTATATTTCTGGCTTTTACTTCCTTGGCGTGTTAAATTTTGCTTGCCTTATTCTGCAATCCTTGAATGATCTTCCCGGCTCATATAATGTTCACCCGGTACTTAATAACCTGGGGTGACGAATATTAAACCGGCAAGACAAAAAACACCTTAAAATGCTTTCCACAAGGTATCAGAATAATCAAAATACTTTTACAGGCTTCTGATTCGGATACGATCAGTAAACCGTTCCAAAGGGGTTAAGCTAAGATTCGGATACGATCATATAGCCCCCAGTGGCGTGGCGATGCCAATCAAGTGGGTATCGACAGCTATGTTCTCTTTGGTTCGAATACGACCTATGTTTGAACAGGAAGCCCCCAAGTGACCATAGGATTTGTTTAATGACGCTGATTCGTATACGATCCACGTCAGACCTAAAGGGGTTAAGCTGTGATTCAAATATGATCAGGAAGCCCCCAAGTAGGCTTGGCAAGTATGACGATCAAGTGGGTATCGACAGCTATGTTCTCTTTGGTTCGGATACGACCTATGTTTGAACAGGAAGCCCCCAAGTGACCATGGCTAGATTCAGATATGATCATAAGCCGGACCAAAGGTAAAACCGGATTCAGATTTGATCCGGTCCCTATTGGTTGTTTCCACCACCTGACAAAAGGACATATACACTTTTTTGAGGGTGAAAAAAGGACAGAGGTCCTGCTTTATTACTTTATATAATATATACATTGTCAAAAAATATATACATCTAAAGAGTCGGTGGCTTAAGTATAATAAGGCCAAAGATGGGCTATATTCCACGGCCGACGGGTCTCCTCCTCTGATTTACCTGAGTACTTGTGCTCTCGAATATCGATGAGGTAATATGACCCGTTGTGCAGATTCTTGCTGACCACAAAGGGTCCTTCCCAAGGAGGGGATAGCTTGTGCATATCAGACTGATCCTGGATGAGCCGGAGCACTAAATCGCCTTCCTGAAATGTTCTGCTTCTCACCCGGCAGCTGTGATAGCGATGAAGGTCTTGCTGGTAAATCGCCGAGCGGGATATTGCCAAGTCTCGATCCTCATCCAACAAGTCAAGAGCCTCCTGTCGAGCCTTTTCATTATTAGCCTCAATGTAAGCCGCCACACGGGGCGAATCGTGCCGGATATCACTGGGCAGAATTGCCTCTGCTCCATAAACCATGAAGAAAGGTGTGTAACCCGTTGATCTGTTAGGCGTAGTGTTGATGCTCCACAGCACAGAGGGCAACTCTTCCACCCAGCAACCCGGAGTCCGCTGTAAGGGGACCAAGAGTCGTGGTTTGATACCCCTTGAAATCTCCTGATTAGCTCGCTCTGCTTGACCATTGGGCTGAGGATGAGCAACAGACGAAACGTCAAGCCGGATATGTTCCCATTGACAGAACTCTTCCATGGCACCCTTGGAGAGATTAGTGCCATTATCAGTTATGATGCTATGTGGAAAACCAAAACGAAAGATCACCTTTTTAATGAATTGCACCGTTGTGGCCGCATCACACTGACTGACCGGCTCTGCCTCAATCCACTTTGTAAATTTATCCACTGCCACCAGGAGGTACATTTTTTTATCCTTAGACCTTTTGAAAGGTCCCACCATGTCAAGCCCCCAGACTGTGAACGGCCAAGTAATCGGAATCATCCTCAACTCCTGAGCCGACACATGAGCTCGTCTTGAGAACTTTTGACACCGTCACATTTGCTAACAAGATCTTCTGCATCAGCATGAGCCGTCAGCCAATAAAAACCATGACGAAAAGCTTTGGCCACCAGAGATTTTGAGCCAGCATGATGACCACAATCCCCTTCATGGATCTCTCGAAGTATGTCTTAACCCTCTACAGGCGACACACAACGCTGGAACAAACCTGTGACACTGAGATGATGTAACTTGCCATTAACAATTGTCATGGATTTGGATCGTCTGACAATTTGTCTCGCCAAGGTCTCATCCTCCGGTAGCTCTCCCCGGGTCATATAGGCCAGATATGGCAATGTCCAATCCGGGATGATGTGAAGTGGAGCCACCAACTATGCCTCCGGGTCTGGCACTGCAAGCTCTTCCTCTGTAGGTACCTTGATAGAAGGATTATGTAAAACGTCCAGAAAGGTGTTAGGCGGCACCGGCTTACGCTGAGAGCCCAACCGGCTTAAAGCATCCGCCGCCTCATTCTTCCTTCTGTCAATGTGCTCCACCTGATACCCTTTGAAGTACCCAGCTACAACATCAACTTCACGACGATAAGTCGCCATAAGGGGGTCCTTAGAATCCCATGTGCCTGAGACCTGCTGAGCCACAAGGTCTGAGTCGCCCAAGCACCGTACCCGGCTTAAATTCATCTCCTTAGCCATCCGGAGACCATGGAGCAAGGCCTCGTATTCAGCTGCATTGTTAGTGCAAGGAAACATGAGCCGGAGCACATACCGAAATTTGTCACCTCGAGGGGAAGTTAAAACAACCCCAGCCCCTGATCCTTCTAACTGCCTGGACCCATCAAAATGAATAGTCTAATACATATTGTACGGATTCTCCTCAGGTGCCTGCAACTCTGTCCAATCATTGATAAAATCCACCAACGCCTGAGATTTGATGGCAGTACGGGGCATATACTTTAAACCATAAGGCCCAAGCTCAATGGCCCACTTGGCAATTCGCCCTGTAGCTTCTCTATTCTGAATGATATCTCCCAAAGGAGTTGAGCTCACCACCGTTATAGGGTGACCTTGGAAGTACTGCTTCAGTTTTCGATTTGCCATGAACACACCATAAACAAGCTTCTGCCAATGTGGATACCTTTGTTTAGACTCAACGAGCACCTCACTGATGTAGTAAACCGGCCGTTGAACCGGATGCTCCTTGCCTGCCTCCTTTCGTTCCACCACGATGGCAACACTGACAGCCCATGAGTTAGCAGCCACATATAAAAATAGCGGCTCTTTATCAATGGGAGCTGCAAGAACCGGTGGCTCAGACAACTGTCTCTTTAAATCCTCAAAGGCAGTGTTAGCAGCATCACTCCAGACAAAAGTGTCCGTCTTCTTCATCATCTGGTATAGCGGCAAGGCCTTCTCCCCTAGCCGTCTTATGAACCGGCTTAAAGCAGCAACATGTCCCGCCAGGCGTTGAACATCATTGATACACTCCGGCTTAGATAGAGAGGTAATCTCCGTGATCTTCTCCGGATTAGCTTCAATGTCTCTATTTGACACCAGAAAACCCAAGAGCTTGCCTGCAGGTACACCAAATACACACTTGGCCGGGTTAAGCATCATCTTGTAAACCCGGAGATTGTCAAAGGTTTCTCTCAAATCGGATATTAAAGTTTCCTTTTCCCTGGATTTCACCACGATGTCGTCCACATAAGCATGAACATTGCGCCCAATCTGATCATGCAAACAGTTCTGCACACATCGCTGATAAGTTGCCTGGGCACTCTTCAGCCCAAACGGCATAGATACATAACAGAAGGCCCTAAACGGAGTGATGAAAGCTGTCTTCTCCTGGTCCTTAACTGCCATCTTGATCTGATGATAGCCAGAGTAAGCATCCAAAAAGCTCAAACGTTCACAACCTGCCGTAGCATCAATGATTTGATCAATACGGGGGAGTGCAAAGGGATCAGCCGGGGAAGCCTTGTTTAAGTCCTTGTAATCCACACACATCCGCCAAGTGTCGTTCTTCTTGAGTACCAGCACCGGGTTAGCTAACCACTCTGGATGAAAGACTTCGACAATAAACCCGGCAGCTAAGAGTTGGGCCACCTCTTCTCCAACGTCTGCTCGTCTCTCTTCGTTGAATCGTCGGAGAAACTGCCTGACCGGCTTATACTTTGGATCAATATTGAGAGTGTGCTCAGCGAGTTCCCACGGTACACCCGGCATGTCAGAAGGTTTCCATGCAAAGATGTCCCGGTTCTCACGGATGAACTCGATGAGCGTGCTTTCCTATTTCGGATCCGAATTGGCACTGATACTGAACTGCTTAGAGGTGTCCCCCGGGGTGAAGTCAACAAGCTTTGTATCAGCGACCGATTTAAACTTCAGCTCCGGGTCATGCTCTGTAGTTGGTTTCTTGAGGGAGGTCATATCCATTGGGTCAACATAGTCTTGATAAAATTTGAGCTCCTCCGCTGCACAGGCCGTCTCAGCATAAGCCGCGTCGCCTTCTTCACATTCCAAGGCCACCTTTCGACTCCCATGCACGGTGATGGTGCCCTTGTAACCCAACATCTTGAGTTGTAAGTAAACATAACATGGCTGGGCCATGAACTTAGCATAAGCCGGTCGCCCAAATAGAGCGTGATACGGGCTCTTGATCTTTACCACCTCAAACGTCAACTTCTCAGCCCTGGAATCATACTCATCTCCAAAAGCCACCTCTAACTCAATCTTACCAACTGGGTAAGCTGACTTACCTGGGACCACCCCGCGAAAAACAGTGTTGGACGTCCTTAGATTCTTCTCTGTTAACCCCATACGCTGGAAGGTCTCATAATAGAGGATATTGATGCTGCTGCCTCCGTCCATGAGTACTTTAGTGAATTTATATCCACCAACCTGAGGTGCTACAACCAAGGCTAACTGACCCGGATTATCAACTCGTAGCGGGTGATCCTCTCTGCTCCAAATGATAGGTTGCTCTGACCATCTCAAATAACGAGGGACCGCCGGCTCAACCGAATTTACAGCCCTCTTATGAACCTTCCGGTCACGTTTGCATAAGCTAGTGGTGAACACATGATATTGCCCACCGCTCAACTGTTTCGGTTGGCTCTGGTAACCCGACTACTGCTGCGGTTGTCCTCCCTGACCAGCTTGCTGTTGATTATTTCCACCCGATTGTCCCTGAAAACTGGAATTTGAACCGCCACCCGGGCCATGAAAGCCGCCGCCCCCCGAACCGCCACCAGGTCCATGACCACCATCAAAGATATTAGAATTTTTAAATGCCTTCATGATCGCACAATCTTTCCACAGGTGAGTAGCGGGGTGCTCCCGGCTGCCGTGTTTCGGACAGGGCTCATTGAGTAGCTGCTCAAGAGATGGACCTGACCCGCTGGTTCGAGGCCACTTATCCTTGCGTCTCTAATTGTTACCCTGTGGACTAGCGTTAGCCACAAGCTCCGGACTACCGTCCGCCTTACGCTTATTGCCGCCTTGATTCCACGGGTTATGATGTTGACCTTTTCCATTACCGTTCCTTTTACCCTTCCCTGTTTTCTCATCGTCAGACGTAGGGTCCTTGGTATTATCAGAATCGGCGTATTTGACTAAAGCCGCCATCAGCGTTCCATATCGATGTAGTCACGCTTTAGGCATCCCAATTTCTGCCTCAGCGGCTCAAAGTTGCAACTTTTCTCCAACATGAGGACTGCAGAGCCGGCATCCATCTTATCAGATGAATGAATTATCTCCTTGACCCGGCGTACCCAATGGGTGGTGGACTCACCCTACCCCTGCTTACAACTTGTCAAGTCCACGATTGACATGGACTGCTTACAGGTGTCTTTGAAGTTCTGGATGAACCGGGCCTTTAACTCCTCCCACGAACCAATGGACTTGGGTGGTAAACCTTTTAGCCAGGACCGGGCCGTTCCATCTAACATCATGGTGAAGTATTTAGCCATTGCCGCGTCGCTAACCTCCAACAGCTCCATGGCCATCTCATAGCTCTCAATCCATGCTCCGGGTTGTATGTCGGCCGTGTAATTCGGCACCTTCTGTGGTCCCTTGAAGTCCTTAGGCAGGCGCACGTTGCGCAAAGCCGGTATCAAACAAGGAACTCCACCGGTTCTGGTGGCTACTCCCAACTCAATAGAAGTCGTTGGGTACTCCGGGATGTCCTGATGAGCCGTCAGCTGAGCCGCCTATTGAGCCGCCCGCTTGTACTCTTGACATATTCGGTCTTGCACCGAGTTATAGCCCCCATGTTGGTTACGGCGTTGGGCATTGCTGGATAAAGCTTCGGACTCCATGTGCCTGCTGTAACTTGGGCTCTGGTTCTGACGAGGCAGCGCTAACCAAGGCGGAGGGGTTGAATGAATCCTATCACGACTGTAAGAATAGGTCTCCTACTGAGCCACGGCCGTCTCGACAAGTTCCCTGATCCTCCGGGTTTCCACTGTTGTTGGATCATCACCGTCCACCGGAAGAGCTACTAAACGCGCTGATGCTGCGATTAAATTCTCCATGGGGTTGGAAAAGTGACCCTCCGGTATTGGTACATAACACGACGGTGCCATGCTCATATGAGGAGGTGGCATCTCCTGACGCTGAGCCGGTCCTCCCGCTCCGGGTGTCATAAACTGATTGGTATTGGGCGGGTTACTTGGGCCGGCCCCTGGTGTGGCAAAAAGAACCCTAGGGTCGTAATTCGGAGGCAACCAGGATTGGGCCTTCTGGTGTCTCCTCCTCATTACTTCATTGGACGCGTTTAAACTCATTGTGAGCTGATAAGCCTCTGACTGCAACCGTTGTGCCCGGGCGTCGAGAGCCGCCCGCTCCGTAGCTAACCTAGTATCCTCAGCTGCTAAAGCCTCCTTGGCTTGAGCTATCTCCTCGCGTACCTATGCTACCTCCACGTCATGCTCATCTTTGTTTGCAGGGATAACTGTGGCGGCTAACAGGGTCGTAAGCTTGTCCATGAGGTCTATCAGCACTTGAGTCGGCGGACGCACAGGGCCTCCTACCCTGTCTGCTCCTAATCCGGAAGTAATTGCGACCGTGGCTGTAGAGTTTTGTCCGGGTTGAGTCCCAGTCATAAAGACTCCTACCCAATTTGGCGGCTCACAGAGGTCCGGAATACTAAGGCCATCGGAACAGCCCCCGAGCGCACCATCTTGAACTTGATACAAAGAATCTGTTGAACCGGTGGACGAATCAGCGTCAGAGGGGACGACCGTCTCACCACCATCTTCAAGGCCTTCGGAAAGCTCTTCTCCGTGGACGCAACCCACAAAAACACGCTTCATGTCGGGTTGAACTCGGGCGGGTTTCGCACGCTGAGCCGTCTCGACGAGATCGGTGCAGTTGTCTGGCTCAGGCCCTGGCTCACCGATCCGGCCGATGAAGACGTGGATCCCTCCGAAGGGGACCCAGTACCCGTACTTAATTGAGCCGGCGTCGGGGCCCCAGCCTTCGTCGTCGATGTAGATCTTGCCGCGGCGACTCTTGGTCATCCGGCCCACTACGTATCCCTTGAGCCCTTCGAAGTTGCCCTTCAGGAACTCAGATCCACCGTGCGCTGGCCCCACGGTGGGTGCCAACTGTCGTGGAATTGTCACGTCAGATGTCCTCGTGAAAGGACTTAGTTGTGGAGCTATCGCAACTAGGAAGCTTGAAGGGGTTAAACGGGACAAAGGACACGAGAGGGTTTATACTAGTTCGGCCCCTTACGATGAAGGTAAGGCCTATGTCTAGTTGGGTTGGTATTGATGTTTCGATGACCAGGGAGTGAGATACGCTATGCCTGGTTCTCGATGAGTTGTTTCTTGCCCTAAGCCGCCAGCGGGTTGTCCCCTTATATACACGGTTCGACGCCCTACGGCTTAAAGTGTCCCGGCCGGCTCATAAACAATGTCCGGCTCGGTGACTAGTTAAGTCTACCTTATGATACAAGTAATATTATTACAGCGGGTTACTACAACGAGCCTTAAGTCGCCTGCGGGCCTTAAGCTCTCTATGAACCGCCATCTTCATACTTTGTCTTGGGCTTCTCTCTGGTGAGTCCTGTTTGCGTAACCTGGCCCCTCCTGGGCGGCTTACACAAATAGTTATATCCCCAACACCTGATGTTTGTTTCCTCTTGCGCCTAGGTGCTAGTCCAACAATGAACATAGGAAGTGTTAGTGTACATCAAACTGTGAGACTACATATAAAGAAGCATGCAACTATAACTTGACTCCAGCAACTACCTTCTTGCTGTTGAAGCTCACAAGGTTCATCGGAGCCAACTCGTCTTGTGTCAAGAGTGCTTGGGAAGTAGTGTCAGGTGGCAAGGGAGCTTGGGAACGTGCCGCTAGCTCAGTTGACGCACGAGTATGTCATGCAGCTGGTAGTACTGTGGTAGGTGTTGCAAGAACTAGGGTTGTCTCTGCTTGTTTGGTGGCAGCTATTTGTTTCTGTTTGGCTTTTTTTGCAGCTCATGTAGCATGGGATGCCGTGTTTGTAGAATTTTTCGCTGGACTTTTACCTTCTATTGCACCATCAATACCAGCAGAATCTGCAGGATTCATCCGGTTCTCATTCCCTGCCATTCCGTGTTTCTTCCTCTTTCTCTGTGCCATGTTAAGTCAAGCCGACTAGAAAGACGAATAACAATTTAGTTCTTCAGAACAAATTGATGTGTGATGCAGACGAACTGAACTTTGATGTTAGACAACCACATGATAGCAGGATGTAATATGTATGAAAAACAGGACGAAAGAGATAACCAGAACTATGATGTGTAAACTAAGAAGGAGACATTTCACCAAATTAGAAGCAATGCAATGGAAGGTAGACACCATATGAAAGATGCTACAAATATCACTCTGCCAAGTTAACAGTGTCTCAGCATAAATGGCGTTTAAACAAATGTGAAGTAGTACAAGAAATAAATCATATGCAAGATGCAAACAACATCACACTACCATGTTAGAGGTCTCTCATCATTAGTGCCATTGCATATTCATAGCTTAAGATGTGTAAACTGAGGAGAAGGCATTTCAACAAATTAGAAGCAATGAAAGCTACACACCATATGAAAGATGGAACGAATATCACTCTACCAAGTTAAAACTATCTCGTCATAAGTGCCATTTCAACAAATTAGTAGTACAAGCTAGAAAAGAATGTGAGATGTAACCTATATCACACTCCGAAGTCAAACGTGTCTTATGATAACTGATTGTTGCAGGTTACACAATAGTAGTAATTTGATGTAAGAACATGGTGTGATAGACAGATATTGTATGTTCTAGAAACAGGAACACGTGTCTTATTCAAGTATAATGTGTAAAGTAAGCAGATGGAATTCAACAAAATTAGAAGCAATACAAGCTAGACATCACACATAACATGCAACCACATATAACAGTGCCAAGTTAGAGGGAGCACCAGTGATGTTGCACTAGGGGAGACATGCTCATCATAAACACAGCTTTGTTGAGTGTCTATGCATGTGTTGTCTTGGAAATCATCTTGGGGGTGTGGAGTAGTAGAAACTGTAGAGGCCCTCCGTTTGGAAGGAGCACCTTTATCCGCTGCGTTGCTAACTTCCTTCCGCTTTATTGATTTTGAATTGTCAAGTAAAATCGACAAGAAAAAGCAATAAAATTCTCTCTTCAGAACTCATTCATGCATGATACTGACAATCACTACTTTGATGTAAGGCAAACACATGATACCAGGATGGAACATGTACGAAAAACAGGACGACATGGCATGTTCACAACTGTTTGTGTAAACTAAGCAGAAACCATTCCAGCAAATAAGAAGCAATGCAAGCTAGACACCACATGAAAGATGCAACCAATATGACTCTGCCAAGTTAAAAGCGTCCCATCATAAATGGAATTTCAACAAATTAGAAGCAGCGCATGCTTTAAATCATATGAAAGATGCAACTAATATCGCACTGCATATACTAAAGGTGTCTCGTCATATTGATTGATGCAGGATACAAAAAACAATAGTTTTATGTAAGAACATGCTTAATAGATAGATGTACTATGTACTAAATACAGGAAGGCATGTCACATTAACAGGTATAAGGTAACATTTACAGGAGTATAAGCTAAGCAGACTAGCACATGTAGTTTAACCAGATTGGAAGAATTACAATCTAGACACCATAAGCAACATGCAACCACATATCACGCTGCCAAGTTAGAGCAAGCACCTGAGATGCTAGTGTAGGGGAAATGCTGTAATCAACTACAGAGCTACGTTCACTATCTTCATCTAGCATTTCTGTTTCTTGAGAATCATGTCGGGAGGCTGACGCTGCATTCTTTAAATGAGGAGTAGTCCCCTTGCCTGCATGCCTCGTCATAAGTTATTGATGAGGGATACACAAGAACATTAGTTTGATGTAAGAACATGGTTAATACACAGATGTACTAGTATGTACCAAAAACAGAAAGGCATGTCAAATTCAAAGGTATAATGTGTAAGCTAAGCAGATGCAATTTAACAAAATTGGAAGCAATACAAGCTAGACATCCGGCTGGAGTGGTGAACATGATCATCTAGGACCTGAGAGCCTGGTGGGAGGTGGGCTGCTTCGCCACCATCACGGCTTTTTAGTTGGCTTCCAGGTGATGCCTGTCTTTGCTGGGCTTGTCACTGGCTCGACCAGTGCCCTGACTAGCTATTTGTCTTCTGGTGCTCACGGGATGGTGGTTCATGTAAAAAGTATCTTTCCTTATCTTAATAAAGACTGACTTCGTCCTTTCGAATACAAGCTAGACACCATATGGAACATGCAACCACATATGACACCGCGAAGTTAAAGCAAGCACCTGGGATGGTGGTTCATTGCGAGCGAGGTCATCAACTCCAGAGCAACATTTACCATCTCCATCTGCTGACACTGCACCCATTAAAGCGCTGTAACGTGCCGCGCCTAGCCGTGTAGAAAGCTGGCATGACTTGTCTCTTTTCTTTTTTGCTTCGCTTTCGGCAGACTCTGAAATACCCTTGCATAAAAACACAATAGTGAGAGTATGGATGAAGTGTGTGGAGAACTAGTGCACTGTAAAAGTAGCAGATAGCAGGTGGCTGAAAAATAAATGACAGGAGACATATGATAGCTCTACAACATTGCATGGCAAACACAATTAGATTCTACTGCGTATGATTTTGTAATATATGAGCACAGGAAATGCAGGTACTCCTCCAGCACACCACCACATGTGGTCATATCTAAGATAATAGTCGACTGAAAATAAATAGGTCAGTCGATTTATTTAATAAACCATCCGATCTATAAGGAACGGGCAGATGGCCTTCGTCTACCTCCTGCCAGTCACTGTTGATGATCTTTCTTGAACCGCCAGCGCCCACCGGCCCAGACCCGTGCCTTCGCCGCCCCGCCCTCCCATCGACCTCACACCACCACCGTGCTTGGCAGCGCCCCCAAGCCATCCCTTTAATCTCGGCGACCTCCAGATCACATTGCACACGCCACTAAGATAAACACCAAGGCGCTGCTTCCTCGCAGTAATAGTCGTACTAGCGCCTGTTACGCCGGGGAATGCTTCCGTTAATTGGGAATCAACTGGCCAGAAATTGAAATTCAGGGGGGCGACGGACCTCTAGCTAAGGTGAAATAGTATATGAGGAGAAACCTTGTGCATCGCGAGTTACTAGGAACATCTAGTATCAAGAAGAAGCGGTCAACTAGTGTCTTCTGTGGGATGAATACCGTGCAAGCAGAGACGTAAGATTTGCACAAATAAGGGAAGAGGAGTACCTTCTTTGGTTACCAGTGTGGTCACCTCCACATGTCGTGCCGATCTTCTTCTTTTTACCGGGGAAACCGATTTTCTGGAGGGTGCAGGCTTGGACAAACCGATGGCCAAATTGTTGACTGTGTTGCCGTGGCCGTATGTCAGCGGAGGGGAAGCAGATCCGAGGCAGCGAAGGACGGCGTAGCAGGAACAGCTCCGGTGCGGTGGAGGGTGGCGAAGTTGGAGCGGCAGCGGTGAGGCACAGGACGGCGTGGTTGAACTGGCTCGGGTACGGACCACTCGGCCTCGTCTTCAACTACTAGCCGTGGAGGGCATTACGGTTGAGGTTGCGGTGGACGACGACGTCAGGGTATCGGCTCCGGTGTGATGGAGGAGGGTGGTGGTTGATGGGTGGGATGGGATGGCGGACGGAGGACGCCGGGGTTTCGCGGCTGGTTGAGAGGTAGTTTTGGCACCCATGGAGTACGAATGGGGAATCGGACGGGTTGGGGGGAACCATGTTTTGGTCTAGGACGCGCTTGTTTTTGCCTTTTTTTGAACATAAGATGAGACGCGCTTGTCTGAAATTTTGGGAAATTACAAACTTTGCCCCCTCTTAAATTTCGGACCTACTGCGGGTCGGGGGTAGGATGGTAATCCTAGGTGTCCCAAATAGTGGGCGGGAGCGATTTCGGCCGCGCGCATGTGTGCTTAGGCGGCCATTGTGTATGAATGTTTTTCGGAGGAGGTTGCGTGGCATCTAGATGAAGCTACAAACCTACCCTGGTTTAGACCTTTGGACGTCGGGCCGGTAGGTTTCACGGGTCGAAGTTATTAGAAAAGTAATTTCCTTGTACTACCAAACATTGGTCTCACGCGGTTTCGGGCGAGTAGAGGCTCTTTTGGCGCTTCGTTCGAAATTTTGAAACACAAGCATTCACGTTTAGAGTACTCTTGAACTATGAGGATTGACCTAAATAGACAATGTTATATTTGACCTTGTATGTTTGAAAACCTCATTAAATTATCCGCTTCCTTTTGAAATTTTGACACTTGAAAATCCTATAACTACGATTATTTTCGAATGGAGGAGCTAAATTTGAATCTATTTTGTACACGACTACATATGCTATTATGTACAAAATCAGAGCAAAGATGGTACCCCCATAGTTCAGGTATGGTTTACAAATTCCATGATATAAAATTCAAATAATTGAATGGACTTCATGTTGAATTTGATTTTTTTCAACCACCTTAGGTTGAATTCAAATGTATGCTAGTTCATAGGTAGCTATTTATAAATGTCCATTGTGTAACTTTCGTATGTATAATGTGCTTTACACACACAGCATGAACTATACTCACGTTTATATTCGATTCCTAAAGTGATGAATTGTCTGGAGTTCAAAATACTAACTATGTGGATCAATTGTGTCGAATAATAACATAGACATGCTCAAATTCGATAGAATCTAGATGTCTGATGGATCAATGACCGCTCCTTACGCGAATTGCAAATATCATGATCCCATCCTAATATTTGGATACAATTTATATCTTTAATCAATGTGTAGAGCAGTCTTTTATGTGTAGTTTCACTCTCCATCGGTGGTCTCTCACACATGCTCACACACTCTCTCCCGAGGTGTCTTTCTCGTACACATGCTATAGGTATAACCCTCCCTCCCTATCGTAACTATTTACAAGTGTTTTCACTAACCTTTATCACAAGCACTCTTCCTCTCGCAAACATACACACGCACAATCCTCATCGACCCTTTCTATATACATGGACCTGCCTACGTGTCTCATGTACGCACATTATCTTTATGCTTTTCTCTCACGCATTATCTCACACCTCTCTTCCTAATCGACGAGTATGATTCTAGCAGAGCATTCTGTAGGATGCTCCTTAAAGTTAGGTGGATGAATAGTATAATCAGAGATAAAGGGGTTACCTTAGTCCGAGAACCTAGGGTTACAAATCCTAGCCGGCTTTGTCAGTGGACACAGAGTCCTTCACAATTCTGCTATCTTTGTCTTGTACGACTAGTCATCCATGGGTCTTCCTAAATGTGTCATGGGCCGACCAATGTGGCGCAGGACGGAACCGAACGAAGGGCCTCACCTCGACCCACCGAACCTCACGCGGTGACACACCCTCTGCCCCCACGTCTCATTATCTTCTCACACCCACACATACCAACACAAACACCACACACACAGAAAATTTCTCCTGGTGCCTCTATTCCCTCCCCCCTTGCATATACACACTCAAGGGAATGGAATCTCTTGTCGTGACGTCATATTCGTCTCTCTCTCTCTAGACCACTCTCATTTCTTGTGCTATCTCTCCCACCCACCCACCCCCCGTCGGCCCCTCTATCCATGCCTCTCTCGAATACGTAATACACACACATACCTCTCTAGGCCCCGCCAAATGCATCAACTACACATTCACACATGTTACATCACGTACCCCATTGATCTAAAAAGCCCTCTCTTGACGTTTATTTCGCATACAACATTCCTTTTGAATAAAGTGTGGCCAAAAAATTATTTTAGAGTTTCTACATATGTACAACATTACAAAGTTATATGGAGGAGTACGAATGCTAATTTGCATTGCATGGTGCCCACAATGATATTTATTTCGCACTGTGAATTTGTATATTTTTATACTATATACAAAGTTAGTCATAATAAAGAGAAACGAAGAGCATCTCTCTCTCCATCGCATACCCCACCCCCCTGTACGCCCCTTTCCCGTATGCACACAAAACTATCTCCAGGTCCTCTAATAGTAAGCCCCCAGAAAATTCACGCGTGTTTCATCTTTCTCTTGCGATGCAATGACGATCATTGTATTTGAAATGAAAGCACGATACATACATTGGACTTCATAGTCCACTCACTACGGTCACCGTTTACGTTTACTGGTTATTATACAGTCACGGGCTCACCGTACAACTTTGTATTTGCTCATGACATGACTAGTTGACCAGTTAAACGCTCCACGTGGCACCTCTAGTGTTGCATCACATTATCTCACTACCATCGTGCCCACCTGTCGACTTGTATCTACTCTACATCTACACTATTATAAAATACATCAAATATAAAATACACTCTTATAAAAAACAGAGTTGGTGATGATGGTGTGCCTGCCATCCTGCAATATAGGCCGTCCAATTTATATCTGACGGATAGGAAAGAAACTATGGCAATTTTGCAGAAAGGTACCCACACACCTCTCCACATTTGCAAATAAGGCCTTCCCTCGTTCATCCTTTTCTCTCACAAGATAAACAAGTCATACAAATGCATCTTGATGTTACGTGCAACGCACGTGCATCTTGCTAGTAAGAATGAAAACAAACGACAAAAAAATATTTTGGCGATGGTTCGAAGACATGACTGCGGGCACAGCGGACAAGGTGGCCTTGTATTGGTATGCTGAGCCGTCTGTTCTAACACACAGGAGCTGGTGTGGTGATTATACACACAAGCACGCATGCACACGAACTCCATCCACGCAACACTGACACAAACACATGCACCCACGCACGCACGCAACACTCACACATACATACGCAGCCATGCACGCACGCAACACTCACACGCACACATGCATGCACACAGCAGTACACCACACGACCAACACATACTCTCACGCTCAAGTGCTCAACCTACACGTGCATGCGCACACATCAGGCCCTGACAGACACATACACAACCAGGTGATTCCCGCGCACGGGTTGGAGCCTTGTCGCGCCTGCGTTAATTTGTGTTTATCTGACCTTTTACCTATGCGAACTGACAGGTGGGACCCACAAGGAACATGGTCAATTTAACTAGTCAACATGGCGCTACACAGACTATTTGGCCGGTCAACAGAGTGCAATCTGATGCTGAACTGTTAGCAAGTGACCGGATAATCACCGCAAAACGTATATAGTGACCATAATCAGCTTATTCTGAAGTTCGGTGATCGTATTACGCTTTTCTCTCTGTAGGCCCTCCAAAACTACATCTCTACACGTTCTCGCATGTTACATCTAACAACTATGCAATACAGCACTACTACTACACTCTAACACAATAAATCGTATGTGTTTTTAGTTTTACTAGATATCATATTGTTACTTATAATTATTCAGTTTGCATACATTAAAATTGCCTTTGAAATGTATGGCCAGTATCATCTATCGCGCGGGAAAAATCCCACCCTTTCCTGTTTAATCGGGTTTGTATCGATGGATCGTGCGAAACAGCAAAACTATAGTACTATACAGTACAAGTGACAGTTCACTGGGCCGTCGTGTCGTCTACTCCTCCGTCGTAAGAGTGGAGCGCTTGCTTTCATAAATCTTCTAGTCCCTTTGGCCGACATGTGGGACATCAAGCTACCAGGTCCACGTGCCATACCGGAATACAATGCAGAGTAGCCGGGGTGAAGCACCCCAGTCATGGCACCGACGTAGTAATGAGCAATGAGGCATCAAATCACAAAGCTGCACCTTTCCCGCAGTTAAGTTGGAGGGACGAAGTAATAATGCTAAAAAAGAAGTTGGAGGGACAAAGCAACCATCATTTCACTCGTTGCTGAATCCGCTTCTCCCTCATCTTCTTCAACTTAACCACGTGTTGCTTCTACCATTGTTCTGCCTCATGTGGGACGCGAATCAGCATGGTAAAGCACTGACACGTGGGACCGCATGTTAGCAAACCGCCAGGACAACATCCTCCGAAAATAAGAAACCTCCCCCGCCATCCGCGCGGCAAAATCACCTCCTTTTTACTAATCTTTGATTCTATAAGTTTTTAGATCAATATAATTGAGATTTGTATAGATAGCACACAGGAGCAAAACCAAGTGGTACGGTTAAGGGCATCCACAATGTGTAGCCAAATGTGAAAATAGCTTTTGGCATTGTGGGAACCATTGTGGACGGTGTTGCCAAAGCCAAAAAATGGAACTGAAGCTCCCTGATTGATTGATTGAAGGAATAGAAAAATGCAACGTCTCTCCTCTTTCTCCCATGCTTGGACGCATGTAGTATAGTATGGAGCACAGAGTCTACTCCCCTGTCCCTTCTATCACAAATCACAAAGCAGTGAGGCATCAAATCACAAAGCACGGACGAAGCAACCATCATTTCACTCTTCGCTGACTCCGCTTCTCCACCGTCTTCTTCCAGAAACCATCTCACCGCACTAGTACTCCGAGTAGTAGTACTAGTAAAGGATTTCCTGGATGCTAATAAGGCAGTTGTCTCGACTTGCAGGCAGCACTTGTGAACGACTTACCGTGGTCTCCCTCATGGTGTTCTCCGTCGAACGCACTTCGCCAAACCACAAAAAAAAATTTCGACGTCACCGCAATGGGCAAGGAATTCAAATATAGTTACTACCTCCATTTTTTTGTACACAAGGCGAGTATATCAAAATTAAAATTTGCAAAGGGCCACTAACACTAATCGAGGCAAAATTGATGGGGTTAGCAACCAAGGACATTAATATCCCCTACATGCATGCGGAAGTGAGAAGGTTCGTTTGCATGGCGCTGCATTAATCAAGCGATGAGGAGTGAAATGGTTAGCTCTTTAGTCTTTCGAGAAAAAAATACGCATCAATTGACACGTGAAACGAGGATTTGTATCAAAGGAAAACCCCGCCTTTCTTTTATAACACTAGTACTCCTAGTATGTATGTACTTATCCTGTTTGGGTCTAGTCCTTGCATTGCCAAACTTCGCCACACATTTTTGCCAAGCTTGCCTAAAGTTTTCAAAATGAGAAGGAGGTACACTTGCGCACGGCTGTCGCGGTCACACCGCACCCTCACACGGTCGCTCCTGCACGCCGCGGTCGCACCGCACCCTCACACAGTCGCTCTTGCACGCCGCAAACCCAACCAAGGGAACGCACTCTCACTGACATGTGTTGTCGCATGTGAACAAACCAAACTCAGCCATCCTATCGCTGGCATATAATTTTCATTCATAGAGTATGTTTATCCAACCGCATGTTGGGGAGTATCCGTACGGCCCGTGCGGTGGTCTGTTGGGGAAGAAGAAGAGGTGAGGAAGAAGGAAAGAAGGGTTAGGAGACGTAGGATATTCATCCAACCGCCTGAAATGGTAGACTGACCCAAGTCAGGCGACTTGCATAACAAATATAGTATGTTTTTACACAACAAAAGATCCATAAAAACAACAACATAACGAAAAACTATCACTACTCGCGGAAAGAGACGGCCTCATCGTCTTTGGCTGCCGGCGCGAACTAGTCGTCGCTGCCGACGTGTGTCTCCGCATCGTGGTTGTCCTCGGCCTCCAGCTGCTCGTTCAAGCGGAGCGTGCAAGCGCTCTGCACGGACGAGAGCACAGCCCGGTTCAAGTCGAGGACGTCCGGTTCCGCCTGCAGGAGGGCCTCGATGGCAGCAGCATCCGCGCGCTCCGCATCGAGTCGAGCCTCCGCCGCCCGGTTCAAGTCCAGGACTTCCGGTTCCGCCTGCAGGAGGGCGTCGATGAGAGCAGCATCCGCTCTACGTCGAGTCGAGTCTCTACCGCCCGATTCATGTCTAGGACGTCCGGTTCCACCTGCAGGAGGGCCTCGATGGCAGCGGCATCCGCGCGCTCTGCCTCAAGTTGAGCCTCCGCCGCCCGGTTCACATCCACGACATCCGGTTCCTCCTGCAGGAGAGCCTCGATGGCAGCGGCATGCGCACACTCCACATCGAGTTGAGCCTCTGCCTCCCGGTCCTCATTTAGTATCGCCATGTTGAACCGCTGGTCCGCCTGCACCATGGGGGACTCGGATGCCGACACGAAGTCGACGTCCATCGTCTCATACCCATCGGGGGCCTTCTGCGCCGCGACCTCCGCAGTGAACATTGGATCGGCTTCCTCCTCCTTGTAGCTTGGCTCCAGAGAACTCGGGGATTGGCCCGCCGCAAAGCGAGCTTGGGAACGGAGGTCTGTGGCGCCGACCATCGCCGCGATTTCTGCGCGGCACTCCGGCATCAGCATCTTGTAGTAAGTGATCTTGCGGCGCACCATGGCTTTCCGGTGAACTAGGGGACGCTTGATGCGGGCTAGGGGGTCGAAAGGTGGGGGAATGGGCTGGAGATTTGGTGTGGTTTTAGGGAAGTGGCTGGTGTAGGCCGAGCAGCGAAGGTTCTGGTGTGAATAATGGTTCCGGTGATGACCGGTCAATCGGTTTTGACTGTACATCTCTCTTGTCGCGTTCGCGTTGCAGCCCGGCACTCTGGACCCTCCATGTCGCTCACCGAATGGAACGCACTTCATCTTGCATTTTCGCTCGCTTGTGGGACCGCAGTTGAGAGCAAACCGACGTCCCTCCCCCTCCCCCGCCCGCGTCATTTATTATACCACCACTCCCTCCGTTTTATGCGGAGTAAATAAAAATAGAGGGAGTATACTACGGATGAGGATCCCCTGACGTGGCCGAACCCATTGAGTGACTGACATGGCGGGCCTAGCAAGCATGGGGTCCGCCAGTAAGTGACCGAAAGGGAGGATAAGGCAGGGATACCTACGTCAGAGGATCCACTTCCACTATACTACTTTGACCAAATGTTAGAGTAATAATATATGACATGCAACTTACACAAATGTTAGAGTAATAATATATGACATGCAACTTACACAAAGCATACAAGGTCTAATGCATTTTTAGAGGCTAACTTTGACCAAATGTTAGAGTAATAATATGTGACATGCAACTTACACAAAGCATACGGTCAATTTCGTATGTGAAAGGAGTTTGCAATGATATAATTTTCACATTATACATCTCATGTACTCCCTCCGTCTAGGTGTGTAAGTCATCTTACGAAAACCAAATAATCCCAAAACACGTAAGCGCGGTGCATTAACTTCTACCTCGTTTCTTGTTTTTGACATATCAACCAATAAGATATGTGGGTGTGCATGCTTTTAATGACCTGAGACTATCAAACATGACATGCAGTGGTTAGTTCATTGCATGCAATACTATTAATTAGAAAATAAACATTAATGTCTCTTGTTTTCCCCTCCTCCTTGGTCATGGTCCACAACCTAAGATGACTTACTACCTCCGTCCTAGTTTATAGGTCCCCTTCATAGTTTGTGCCAAATTTTGACCAAAGAATTAACTAACCAAATATTAATGCATGTCAATAAAAATTATATCACCGGATTCGTATTTGAACATAGTTTCTAATGATATAATTTTTTGTGACATGCAAGAACATTTTGCTAGTTCAATCTATGGTCAAAATTTGACACGACATACAATGGGGACCAATAAACCAGGACGGAGGTAGTACTCACCTATGTGAAAGGAGTACTATTAATCTTGCCAATAGTCAAATTGGAAACCATCTCGAGTACAAATCTAGGAGTACGTACGAATCTAACAATATTGATTGGGCGTTGTTGAATGTTGATACCTTTTTTATCATAGTAGAGATACTTTGACTACAAATAAAACTTATATGTAAAGTAGAAACGATAGGAGGGAGTATATTGTACGTTCAAAAATGAAACGAACATTGAATACCCTTTATATATGATTTGCCGATGCTATGATCACCGGTTAAAAATTTTGAATCCGCCTTAGGTATCACGTGCCCCCACTCGTTCCCTCTCGGGGTCCGAAGATCTATTGAAAGAGGACTAGGGTGGGTACATGCGAATGATACTCGGCGGAATGTTCAAATGAGGCATGCGGGAGGATGGACTCGACTGGAGGGCGACATGATCGAAGGAGAAGAGGGTTGGAGAGGAATGAGAAATAAGCAAATGCCACATGATTACACTTGAACGGCTCAAATAAACAATAAGTTGTCTCGCTTGGCCTACATAGTGAAAGGCCTAATGCGCAACACGGAGCACTAACGCTCGAATATGGCTGGGAAAACAGGGAAACCGACATGTGGGGCACACCCGTCCGGACGATGTAGCGCAGACTAGTCCAATGGAGGAGCTGGCCCATGACCTCCTCGCCACCGACAACCGTTCATGTGGGTCGTTGGGGCCAACAACGGGGCGCATCTCCAGCACCTCCTCTGGACACGGCGACTGTGGTGAGCGACACGCTCATATCGTCGATAGACACGGTCGGTTTTAGTGTGCCGAGGGTGGCGTCAGTGTTGTGGCACGACCAACGGTATGTTTGGTTTGTGCCCAAGGTTGCCCCATCAAAGCATTGGGTAGCCAAAATTTGGTTGAGGTATTGGTTGCCCATGATTTGGCCGACATTGGCAAGAAAAATGAACTAGAGTTGGCTAGAGTTCATTGGCATGCCAAAGAAATGGCAACCATCCAAACAAAGAGCAATCTTTGGGTCATGACCAAAATTTTGGTAAGGTGCACTTTGGCCACAATCCAAACACACCCCAACGCCCGGCTCGTCGAGGATAAACGGGGCGCCACGACGCGTCCGCGGAGTGGTGTAGCGCGGCCAATTGCATCCTCTAGACCTGAGACCATGCTGGGTCATCTAGCTTTTTCAATGACATGCGGGGATCGCATTTGAGCATAGGGCATCTCCAACGTTGCCACAATCACAGCTGACTACCCTAGCACACCAAAGCCCTCGTCCCTTGCGACGTCGCGCGGTGCATTCCCAGCCGGCGCCAGCTGCCCGCATTCATGCCGTCCATTCTTATGTCATCGTTAAGAGGCTCGGTGCCCGAGGAACCAACTCTGGCGTATTAATGACGCACCCGGACGCTTGGCCTCATCGGAATGCGCTACTTAAAGTGGCAACGCCCAGCTAACCTCCACACCATAGCGCATCATCCTCCTACCTGGTACCACATCCGCCATGACCACAAGTGCGAACGCTCTGCAGGAGAGCTTGTCTTCGGGGACGAAGCTCGAGGTCGCCGCCCTCGCTCAAGTCGCCTCTCGCGACGCAATAGAGGCGTAGTCGGACACGGACGCGACTGCACAAGCGGTGGCCACGCTGGCGGCCGACGACGGGAGCACTGTCAGCCACGCGTTCTACTTGCCGCCGTCCAACGTCCGGCACCACCGAGGTCGGGGACTCCTCCGAGGATGAGTGGGGCATGAGAGGCGGCAGGCCATGGTGTGCCAACTGGCCGGTCCATATCCCATGTTCTACTGTTCCTCACCGGAGACCGCACCTTCACTTCATGGGTCTTGAACCCCGCCCCCATACATAGAGATCACAGATGGAGGACGTCGGTCGCCGCCGTAGAATACGTTTAGGGTCGGGTTTCTTTTATTTTTCTTTCCTATAAAAGTTCAAAATGTAATGAAAAGATACCGTGTTTGCATTAATCTCGGCCGGTGCATATGAACTTTCACAATAATATACATATAGTAGTTGTACTAGCAAGATGCCCGTGCATTGCACGGAAGATCAAGATCTTGTGGGAGAAAAGGATGAACGAGGGAAAGCCTTATCTGCAAATGTGGAGAGGAGTGTGGGTAAATTGTCATAGTTTCCTTCCTATCCGTTAGATATAGATCGGACGGCCTATATTGCAAGATGACAGGCACACCATCATCACCAACTCTGCTTTTTATTGAACCGAGACAAATCTAAAAAACCCAACTAAGCCAACCTCCCAGCATATCACGCGGGAAAAGACTCGGCCGTGCCGTTTTTGTCAGGATTAACGGCTTACTAGTAGTAGTATCGATGGATCGCGCAAAGCAACATTTTTTTTGAGGGGGCGAAGCACCTAGTTTAAAAGGAAAAAAGGCGGTACACTCACAGCACTCCTGTCGCGGTCGCATTGCACCCCACACACGTCCGGTCCTGCACACGGCTCACACAAACGGAATGCGCTTTGGCTTGCCTCTTCACTGACACATGGGACTGCACTTGGAGAAACCGACCATGCGCCAAACTCCCCCCGCCCACCACGCGAAAATCCTCCCCCCCCCCACACAAAAATTCCCCCCAAATTCGATTCAACCGC